>NW_027182888.1:605000-607500 GCF_041146395.1 Eulemur rufifrons
CCTAACCCTAAACCCTAACCCTAACCCTAACCCTTAACCCTAACCATAACCTAAACCCTAACCCTAACCCCTAATCCTAACCCCTAACCCTAACCCTAACCCCAAACCCTAACCCTAACCCCTAACACTAACCCTAACCCCAACCCGAACCCCTAAGCCTAACCCCTAATCCTAACCCCTAACCCTAACCCTAACCCCTAACACTAACCCTAACCCCTAACCCTAACCCTAACCCCTAACCCTAACCCCGAACCCGAACCCGAACCCTAACCCTAACCCAACCCTAACCCTAACCCTATCCCCTAACCCTAATCCCAACCCCTAACCCTAACCCTAACCCCAACCCCAACCCCAACACCTAACCCTAACCCTAACCCCTAACCCTAACCATAACCCCAACCCTAATCCTAACCCCTAACCCTAACCCTAACCCCTAACCCTATCCCTAACCCTACCCTAACCCTAACCCAACCCTAACCCTAACCCTAACCCCAACCCCTAACCCTAACCCTAACCACTAAAGCTAACCCCTAACCCAAACCCTAACCCCTAACCCTAAATCCTGACCCTGACCCTGACCCTGACCCTAACCCCTGACCCTGACCCTAACCCTAACCACTGACCCTGACCCTGACCCTAACCCTAACCCCTAACCCTATCCCTAACCCTACCCTAACCCTAACCCAACCCTAACACTAACCCTAACCCCAACCCCTAACCCTAACCCTAACCACTAAAGCTAACCCCTAACCCGAACCCTAACCACTAACCCTAAATCCTGACCCTGACCCTGACCCTGACCCTAACCCTAACCCCTGACCCTGACCCTAACCCTAACCACTGACCCTGACCCTTACGCTAACCCTAACCCTAACCCCTTAACCATAACCCTAACCCCTAAACCCAACCCTAAACCCTAACCCTAACGCTAACCCTACCCTAACACTACCCCTACCACTAACCCTAACCCTAACCCAAACCCCTAACCCTAACCCGAACACCAACCCTAACCCTAACCCCTAACCCTAACCCCTAACCCTAACCCTAACCCCTAACCCTAACCTCTAACCCTAACCCCTAACCCTAACCCTAACCCCTAACCCTAAACCAACCCTAACCCTAACCCTAACCCCTTACCCTAACCCTAACCCTAACCCAACCCCTTACCGTAACCCCTAAACCTAACCCTAACCCGAACCCCAACACCAACCCCTAACCCTAACGCTAACCCCTAACCCTAACCCTAACCCCTAACCCTAACCCCAAACTTAACCCCTAACCCTAACCCCTAACCCTAACCCTAACCGAAACCTAACCCTACCCTAACCCTAACCATAACCCCTAACCCTAACCGAAACCCTAACACTAACCCCTAACCCTTACCCTAACCCGTAACCCTAACCCTAACCATAACCACTAACCCTAACCCTAACCCAAACCCTAACCCTAACCCTAACCCCTAACCCTAACCCTAACCCCTAAACCTAAACCTAACCCCTACCCCTAACCCTAACCCTAACCCAACCCTAACCCTAACCCTAACCTAAACCGTAACCCTAACCCTACCCTACCCCTAACCCTAACCCCTAACCCTAACCCCTAACCCCTAACCCTAACCCTAACCCAAACCCTATCCCTAACACTAACCCCTAACCCTAACCCTAACCCCTAACCCTAACCCCTGCCCCTACCCCTACCCCTAACCCAACCCTAACCCTAACCCAAACCCTAACCCGAACCCTACCCTACCCTAACTCTAATCCCTAACTATAACCCTAACCCAACCCTACCCTAACCCTAACCCTAACCCCTAACCCTAACACTAACCCCTAACACTAACCGCAACCCCAACCCTAAACCCTAACCCAAACCCTAACCCTAACCCCTAACCCTATCCCTAACCCTACCCTAACCCTAACCCAAATCTAACCCTAACCCTAACCCCAACCCCTAACCCTAACCCTAACCACTAACCCTAACCCCTAACCCTAACCCCTAACCCTAAACCCAACCTTAACCCCTAACCCTAACCCCTAACCCTAACCCCTAACCCTAGCCCTAACCCTAACCCCTAACCCTAACCCTTAACACTAACCCTAACCCTAACCCTACCCCTACCCCTAAACCTAACCCTAACCCCTAACCCTAACGCCTAACCCTAACGCTACCCTAACCCTAAGCCTAAACCCTAACCCTAACCATAACCCAACCCTAACCCTAACCCTAACCCCAACTCTAATCCTAACCCCTAACCCTAACCCTAACCCCTAACCCTATCCCTAACCCTACCCTAACCCTAACCCAACCCTAACCCTAACCCTAACCCCAACCCCTAACCCTAAGCCTAACCACTAACCCTAACCCCTAACCCTAACCCTAACCCTAACCCAACCCTAACCCTAACCCAAACCCTAACCATAACCCAACCCTAACCCTAACCCTAGCCCTAACCCTAGCCCTAACCCTAACCCTAACCGTAACCCCTAACCCTAACCCTAAC
>NW_027182888.1:620000-622500 GCF_041146395.1 Eulemur rufifrons
ACATAACACCCAACCCTGTTCCTATTTCTCCCCTTAACACGTAAACCTCACCGTGCGCCTAACTTTAACCTCTTATCCTAACGTTAATGCATAACCCATTTCCTGAGAACAACCCCTATCCCATAATTCTAACCCTATCTCCTAGTCATCACTGTGACACCTAATCCCTAACCCTAATTCTGAACCGCTAACCCTAACCGTAACCCTACCTACAACCCTAACACTGACAGTAACCCTTACTTCTAACCCCAACGCTATGCCTAACAAAAACCCTAACCCTTGACCCTAACCCTTCACCCTAACCCCTAAGCCTTACCCTAACCCTTAACCCTAATCCTAATCCTAACCATTAAACCTAACCCTAGCTCTTAAAGCTAACCCTAAACCTTACCCTCACGACTAGACCTAACCCTGACACTAACCTAACACCTAACCCTAACCAGAACCCCTAAAGCTAACCCTGAACCCTATCTCTAACCCTAGCAGTAAACTTTAACCCTAAACCTAAGCCCAACCCGTAACCCTAATCCTATCCGTTTACCCTAAAACTAACCCCTAAACCTAACCCCTATACCTCACCCTAACTCTAACCCCAATCCTAATTCTAACCATACCCCTTCATAAAACACTAACTCCTAACCGCTAACCCTAACCCTAACCCTAACCCTAACCAAAAACCCTAATCACTAATCCCTAACCCTAACGCTTAACCTTTACCCTAACCGTTAACCCTCACCCTAAATCTTAACACTGACCCTAACCTGAACCTTTAACTCTAAGCCTAACCCTTAACCCTACAGTAAGGAAGACCCTTAATGCTAATGGGATCCCTTTTCCCTATCCCTAACACTACAGCTA
Organism: Eulemur rufifrons; assembly: GCF_041146395.1. Lineage (NCBI taxonomy): Eukaryota > Metazoa > Chordata > Mammalia > Primates > Lemuridae > Eulemur > Eulemur rufifrons. Next base: position 620,859 of record NW_027182888.1, read on the forward strand.
AAAATAACCCTAACCTTTCATCCCTAAACCTAACCCCTAACACTTACTTTAACCCCAAACCCTAACCCTAATCCTAAGCATTAAACCTAACCCTATCTCTTAACCCTAACGCTAGCCCTTACCCTAACGCCTAGATCTAACCCTAAATCTAACCTACCGCCTAATCCTAACCTTAAGCCTTAATGCTAACTCTAACCCTGAACCCTAAACCTACCCGTAAGCCTTAACACTAACCCTATCCGTGAAACTTAACCCTGACCCTAACCATTACCCGCACCCAAGCATTTAACCCTGACCCTACCCCTAGTCCTTAATGATAACCCTAACACTAAACCCTAACCCTAAGCCCAACACTTAACCATAATCCTATCCCTTAACCCTAACCCTAACCCTAACCCTAATCTAACCCCTAAACGTAACCCTAACCGTGACCAGTAAACCTAACCCTAACCTCTAACACAAACCATAGCACATAACTCTAACCCTAAAACTAACCCTAACCCTAACCCTAAACCCTAACCCTAAGCCCAACACTTAACCCTAATCCTATCCCTTAACCCTAACCCTAATGCTAACCCCTAAACTTAACCATAACCGTGACCAGTAAACCTAAACCTAACCTCTAACACAAACCATAGCACATAACTCTAACCCTAAAACTAACCCTAACCCTAACCCTAAACACTAACTCTTAACCTTAACCCTAAGCGTTAACTCTCACGCTAACCTTTAATCCTAACCCTAATCCTAATCTTCAACCCTAACCTTACACTTAACCCTAACCCTGTACCAAACACTAACCCCTCATCTTAACCCTAACCGTAAACCTCAACCCTAAACCAAAGTGTAACCGTTAAACCTAAGAGTAACCTTTAACCCTAACCCTAATCCCTAACCCTAAGCCCTCACCCTAACACTAAACTTCATCCTTAACCCTAACCAGAATCCTAACCCTAAATCTAATTCTCAGACTTCTTGCTTTCTTAGAGTTTAGAAAGCCTGCAATCCTCCCATGCCTTGCGTGAAAGGAGGCTCTACCACTGTGTCCTGCATGAAACCCACGGGCCCATACCCAGAGTATGATAGAGTGGGTTCCCGGGTACAATCCCAGCCCCCGAAACTCCCCCCGCCCGCCTAATGCAGACAGGGCCCGTGCGCTAAGCATAAACAAAACCTTTAACAGATAACCCTAACCCTGAACATAACACCCAACCCTGTTCCTATTTCTCCCCTTAACACGTAAACCTCACCGTGCGCCTAACTTTAACCTCTTATCCTAACGTTAATGCATAACCCATTTCCTGAGAACAACCCCTATCCCATAATTCTAACCCTATCTCCTAGTCATCACTGTGACACCTAATCCCTAACCCTCATTCTAAACCGCTAACCCTAACCGTAACCCTACCTACAACCCTAACACTGACAGTAACCCTTACTTCTAACCCCAACGCTATGCCTAACAAAAACCCTAACCCTTGACCCTAACCCTTCACCCTAACCCCTAAGCCTTACACTATCCCTTAACCCTAATCCTAATCCTAACCATTAAACCTAACCCTAGCTCTTAAAGATAACCCTAAACCTTACCCTCACGACTAGACCTAACCCTGACACTAACCTAACACATAACCCTAACCAG
>NW_027182888.1:637500-642500 GCF_041146395.1 Eulemur rufifrons
ACTTCATCCTTAACCCTAACCATAATCCTAACCCTAAATCTAATTCTCAGACTTCTTGCTTTCTTAGAGTTTAGAAAGCCTGCAATCCTCCCATGCCATGCGTGAAAGGAGGCTCTACCACTGTGTCCTGCATGAAACCCACGGGCCGATACCCAGAGTATGATAGAGTGGGTTCCCGGGTACAATCCCAGACCCCTAAACTCCCCCCGCCCGCCCAATGCAGACAGGGCCCGTGCGCTAAGCATAAACAATACCTTTAACAGATAACCCTAACCCTGAACATAACACCCAACCCTGTTCCTATTTCTCCCCTTAACACGTAAACCTCACCGTGCGCCTAACTTTAACCTCTTATCCTAACGTTAATGCATAACCCATTTCCTGAGAACAACCCCTGTCCCATAATTCTAACCCTATCTCCTAGTCATCACTGTGACACCTAATCCCTAACCCTAATTCTGAACCGCTAACCCTAACCGTAACCCTACCTACAACCCTAACACTGACAGTAACCCTTACTTCTAACCCCAACGCTATGCCTAACAAAAACCCTAACCCTTGACCCGAACCCTTCACCCTAACCCCTAAGCCTTACCCTAACCCTTAACCCTAATCCTAATCCTAACCATTAAACCTAACCCTAGCTCTTAAAGATAACCCTAAACCTTATCCTGACGACTAGACCTAACCCTGACACTAACCTAACACCTAACCCTAACCAGAACCCCTAAAGCTAACCCTGAACCCTATCTCTAACCCTAGCAGTAAACTTTAACCCTAAACCTAACCCCAACCCGTAACCCTAATCCTATCCTTTTACCCTAAAACTAACCCCTAAACCTAACCCCTATACCTCACCCTCACTCTAACCCCAATCCTAATTCTAACCATACCCCTTCATAAAACACTAACTCCTAACCGCTAACCCTAACACTAACCAAAAACCCTAATCACTAATCCCTAACCCTAACGTTTAACCTTTACCCTAACCGTTAACACTCACCCTAAATCTTAACACTGACCCTAACCTTAACCTTTAACTCTAAGCCTAACCCTTAACCCTACAGGAAGGAAGACCCTTAATGCTAATGGGATCCCTTATCCCTAACCCTAACACTACAGCTAAAAATAACCCTAACCTTGGATCCTTAAAGCTAACCCCTAACACTTACTTTAACCCCAAACCCTAACCCTAATCCTAAGCATTAAACCTAACACGATCTCTTAACCCTAACGCTAGCCCTTACCCTAACGCCTAGATCTAACCCTAAATCTAACCTACCGCCTAATCCTAACCTTAAGCCCTAATGCTAACTCTAACCCAGAACCCTAAACCTACCCGTAACCCTTAACACTAACCCTATCCGTGAACCTTAACCCTGACCCTAACCATTACCCGCACCCAAGCATTTGACCCTGACCCTTCCCCTAATCCTTAATGATAACCCTAACACTAAACCCTAACCCTAAGCCCAACACTTAACCCTAATCCTATCCCTTAACCCTAACCCTGACCCTAATGCTAACCCCTAAACGTAACCCTAAGCGTGACCAGTAAACCTAACCCTAACCTCTAACACAAACCATAGCACATAACTCTAACCCTAAAACGAACCCCAACCCTAACCCTAACCCCTAACTCTTAACCTTAACCCTAAGCGTTAACTCTCACGCTAACCTTTAATCCTATCCCTAATCCTAATCTTCAACCCTAAACTTAACACTTAACCCTAACCCTGTACCTAACCCTAACCCTCATCTTAACCCTAACCATAAACCTCAACCCTAAACCAAAGTGTAACTGTTAAACCTAAGAGTAACTTTTAACCCTAACCTTAAGCCCTAACCCTAAGCCCTCAACCGAACACTAAACTTCATCCTTAACCCTAACCAGAATCCTAACCCTAAATCTAATTCTCAGACTTCTTGCTTTCTTAGAGTTTAGAAAGCCTGCAATCCTCCCATGCCATGCGTGAAAGGAGGCTCTACCACTGTGTCCTGCATGAAACCCACGGGCCCATACCCAGAGTATGATAGAGTGGGGTCCCGGGTACAATCCCAGCCCCCTAAACTCCCCCCGCCCGCCTAATGCAGACAGGGACTGTGCGCTAAGCATAAACAGTACCTTTAACAGATAACCCTAACCCTGAACATAACACCCAACCCTGTTCCTCTTTCTCCCCTTAACACGTAAACCTCACCGTGCGCCTAACTTTAACCTCTTATCCTAACGTTAATGCATAACCCATTTCCTGAGAACAACCCCTATCCCATAATTCTAACGCTATATACTAGTCAAAACTGTGACACCTAATCCCTAACCCTAATTCTAAATCCCTAACCCTAACCGTAACCCTACCTACAACCCTAACACTGACAGTAACCCTTACTTCTAACCCCAACGCTATGCCTAACAAAAACCCTAACCCTTGAGCCTAACCCTTCACCCTAACCCCTAAGCCTTACCCTAACCCTTAACCCTAATCCTAATCCTAACCATTAAACCTAACCCTAGCTCTTAAAGGTAACCCTAAACCTTACCCTCACGACTAGACCTAACCCTGACACTAACCTAACACCTAACCCTAACCAGAACCCCTAAAGCTAACCCTGAACCCTATCCCTAACCCTAGCAGTAAACTTTAACCCTAAACCTAAGCTCACCCGGTAACCCTAATCCCATCCTTTTACCCTAAAACTAACCCCTAAACCTAAACCCTATACCTCACCCTAACTCTAACCCCAATCCTAATTCTAACCATACCCCTTCATAAAACACTAACTCCTAACCGCTAACCCTAACACTAACCAAAAACCCTAATCACTAATCCCTAACCCTATCCCTTAACCTTTATCCTAACCGTAAACCCTCACCCTAAATCTTCACACTGACCCTAACCTTAACCTTTAACTCTAAGCCTAACCCTTAACCCTACAGGAAGGAAGACCCTTAATGCTAATGGGATCCCTTCTCCCTAACCCTAACACTACAGCTAAAAATAACCCTAACCTTGGATCCTTAAACCTAACCCCTAACACTTACTTTAACCCCTAACCCTAACCCTAATCCTAAGCATTAAACCTAACCCTATCTCTTAACCCTAACGCTAGCCCTTACCCTAACGCCTAGATCTAACCCTAAATCTAACCTACCGCCTAATCCTAACCTTAAGCCCTAATGCTAACTCTAACCCTGAACCCTAAACCTACCCGTAACCCTTAACACTAACCCTATCTGTGAACCTTAACCCTGACCCTAATCATAACCCGCACCCAAGCATTTAACCCTGACCCTACCCCTAATCCTTAATGATAACCCTAACACTAAACCCTAACCCTAAGCCCAACACTTAACCCTAATCCTATGCCTTAACCCTAACCCTAACCCTAATGCTAACCCCTAAACGTAACCCTAACCTTGACCAGTAAACCTAACCCTAACCTCTAACACAAACCATAGCACATAACTCTAACCCTAAAACTAACCCTAACCCTAACCCTAACCCTAAACCCTAACTCTTAACCTTAACCCTAAGCGTTAACTCTGAAGCTAACCTTTAATCCTAACCCTAATCCTAATCCTGAACCCTAAACCTAACACTAAACCCTAACCCTGTACCTAACCCTAACCCTCATCTTAACCCTAACCGTAAACCTCAACCCTAAACCAAAGTGTAACTGTTAAACCTAAGAGTAACCTTTAACCCTAACCCTAAGCCCTAACCCTAAGCCCTCACCCTAACACTAAACTTCATCCTTAACCCTAACCAGAATCCTAACCCTAAATCTAATTCTCAGACTTCTTGCTTTCTTAGAGTTTAGAAAGCCTGCAATCCTCCCATGCCATGCGTGAAAGGAGGCTCTACCACTGTGTCCTGCATGAAACCCACGGGCCCATACCCAGAGTATGATAGAGTGGGGTCCCGGGTACAATCCCAGCCCCCTAAACTCCCCCCGCCCGCCTAATGCAGACACGGCCCGTGCGCTAAGCATAAACAATACCTTTAACAGATAACCCTAACCCTGAACATGACACCCAACCCTGTACCTATTTCTCCCCTTAACACGTAAACCTCACCGTGCGCCTAACTTTAAACTCTTATCCTAACGTTAATGCATAACCCATTTCCTGAGAACAACCCCTATCCCATAATTCTAACCCTATCTCCTAGTCATCACTGTGACACCTAATCCCTAACCCTAATTCTAAACCGCTAACCCTAACCGTAACCCTACCTACAACCCTAACACTGACAGTAACCCTTACTTCTAACCCCAACGCTATGCCTAACAAAAACCCTAACCCTTCACCCTAACCCCTAAGCCTTACCCTAACCCTTAACCCTAATCCTAATCCTAACCATTAAACCTAACCCTAGCTCTTAAAGCTAACCCTAAACCTTACCCTCACGACTAGACCTAACCCTGACACTATCCTAACACCTAACCCTAACCAGAACCCCTAAAGCTAACACTGAACCCTATCTCTAACCCTAGCAGTAAATTTTAACCCTAAACCTAAGCCCAACCGGTAACCCTAATCCTATCCTTTTACCCTAAAACTAACCCCTAAACCTAACCCCTATACCTCACCCTAACTCTAACCCCAATCCTAATTCTAACCATACCCCTTCATAAAACACTAACTCCTAACCGCTAACCCTAACCCTAACCCTAACCCTAACCAAAAACCCTAATCACTAATCCCTAACCCTAACGCTTAACCTTTACCCTAACCGTTAACCCTCACCCTAAATCTTAACACTGACCCTAACCTGAACCTTTAACTCTAAGCCTAACCCTTAACCCTACAGTAAGGAAGACCCTTAATGCTAATGGGATCCCTTTTCCCTATCCCTAACACTACAGCTAAAAATAACCCTAACCTTTCATCCCTAAACCTAACCCCTAACACTTACTTTAACCCCAAACCCTAACCCTAATCCAAAGCATTAAACCTAACCCTATCTCTTAACCCTAACGCTAGCCCTTACCCTAAC
>NW_027182888.1:700000-750000 GCF_041146395.1 Eulemur rufifrons
TTGGCTTGTTAAACTCTGGTTTGGAAGAAGTTCGAGAGTCTTATATAGGAACGATATCATTCATTCAGAGAAAGCAATTATAGGGAGTTGGTTTGTAGGCTTGCTAAGCTCTAGTTTGGAGGAAGGCGAGAGTCATATATAGGAACGCTTACGTTCACATAAAGCGTCTACGGGGGGACGGTTTCTAGGCTTCCTAAACTCTAGCTTGGAAAAAGAGGACAGTTATGTATAGGAGCTCTCGGCGGGGGATTTGTAGCGTTGCTAAAATCTTAGATTGGAAAAGTTGCGAGAGTCATACATAGGAATGTTAACATTCACTCAATGAAAGCAACTATAAGGGGTGCTTTCCAGGCTGGCTACACTCTAATTTGGAAAAAGTGCGACAGTCATATATAGGAAGGCTTATATTCACTCAGACAAAGCAATTATGTGTAGGTGTATAGTAGGCATGCTAACTCTAGTTTGGAAAATTTCGAGAGCCATGTATAAGAAAGCTTACAGTAACTTAGAGAAAGCAACGAACAGGGGTGGAGTGTAGACTTGCTAAACTCTAGTTTGGAGGAAGTGCCATAGTCATATATAGGAACGCTTAAATTCATTCAGAGAAAACAGCTGTCGGGGATTTGTTTGTAGACTTATTCAACTCTAGTTTGGAAGAAGTGCGAGAGACATATATAGGAATGTTTACATTGACTCAAAGAAAGCAACTATGGGGGAGTGTTATTTTGGCATGCCAGATGCTAGTTAGGAAGAAGTACAAGACTCATATATAGGAACGCTTACATTCACACAGCGAGAGCAACTACGGAGTAGTGTCAGGTAGACATATTAAAGTCTAGCTTGGGAGAAGTTCCAGAGTCCTATATAGGAAAGGTAACAGCCACTTTGAAAAAGCAAGTCTTGGCGGGTGGTTTGTAGGCCTGCAAAACCTTGTTTTGGTTGAAGTGTGAGAATCATATATGAGAACGCTTACATTCACTCAGAGAAAGCAACGATGGGGTTGTTTGTAGGCTTACTAAACTGCAGTTTAGAAGAAGCAGGAGAATCACATATAGGAGCACATACATTTTGACGCACTGAAAGTAACTATGGGGTGGTGTTTTATAGGCATGCTAAACTCTAGTTTGGAGGAAGTTTGAGAATCACATATAAGAAAGCTTAGAGTCACTTAGAGAAAGCAAATCTCTGGGTGTGGAATGTAGGCCTGCTAAACTCTATTTTGGTTTAAGAGTGAGAGTCATATATGGGAAGGCTTACATTCCCTCAGAGAAAGCAACGACGGCGTGGTGGTTTGTAGGCATACTAAACTCTAGTTTGGAAGAAGTAGGAGAATGATATATGGGAACGCTTACATTCGCGTAGAGAAAGCAATTATGGGGTGGCGTTTTTGTAGCCATGCTAATCTCTAGTTTGGAAGAAGTTAAGGAGTAATATATAGGAAAGGGTACAGTCATAGAAACCAACTCTCGGGGGATGTTTTGTACACCTGCAAAACTCCAGTTTGGATGAAGGGGGAGAGTCATATTGGGGACCGCGTGCATTCACTCAGAGAAATCAACGATGGGATTGTGATTTGTAGGCATAGTCAACTCTAGTTTGGAAGAAGTACGAGAATCGTATATAGGAAAGCTTACCTTCACGCAGAGAAAGCAACTATGGAGTGATGTTTGTATGCCTACTAAAATATAGTTTGGAGGAAGTTCGAGAGCCATATCTGGGAAGCTTACAGTCACTTAGAGAAAGCAACTCTCGGGGGTGTTTCGTAGGCCTGCTAAACTCTATTTTCAATGAAGTGTTAGAATAATATATGGGAACTCAGTGAAAGCAACGTTGTGGTTGTGGTTCCTAGGCATACTAACCTGTAATTTGGAAAAAGCAAGAGAATCACATGTAGAACCGCTTACATTCCGGCACCGAATGCAACTATGGGGTGGTGTTTTGTAGGGTGCAAAACTCTAGTTTGGACGAAGTTTGAGAGTCATATATAGGAAAGTTTAAAGTCACGTAGAGAAAGCAACTCTCTGGGTGTGGAATGTAGAGTTATTTTGGTTGAAATAGTTATTTTGGTTGAAGTGTGAGAGTCATATATGGGATTGCTTTCATTCACTCAGAGAAAACAACGTTTGGGTGGTGCTTTGTAGGGCATACTAAACTGTAGTTTGGAAGAAGTACGAGAGTCCTATATAGGAACACTTACATTCACACAGAGAAAGCACTTATGGCATCAGGTTTTGTAGGCATGCTAAACTGCAGTTTGGAAGAAGTTGGAGAACCTTATACAGGAAAGATTACCGTCACCTAGGGAAAGCAACTCTCGGGAGATTTTTTTTGTACACATGCTATACTCTAATTTGGATGAAGTGTGAGAGTCAAACATGGGACCGCTTACATTCCCTCAGAGAAACAACACTGGGGTGGTTTTTGTAGGCATACTAAATAGTTTGGAAGAAGTACGAGAATGATATTTGGGAAGGCTTACATTCACACAGAGAAAGCAACTACGGGGTGGTGTTTTGTAAGCATGCTATAGTTTGGAAGAAGTTCTAAACCTGAACAGTCACTTAGAGAAAGCAACTCTTGGTGAGTGATTTTTAGGTCTGCTAAATTGTATTTTGAAAGAAGTACCAGAGTCATATATACTTATGCTTACATTCATGCAAAGAAAAAACCATGGGGTGATGTTTTGTGGGCATGTTAACCTGTAGTTTGGAAGAAGTTGGAGAGTCTTGTTTAGGAAAGCTTACAGTCACCTAGAGAAAGTAACTCTCGGGAGAGCCTTTCTTGGCCTGCTAAACTCTACTTTGCATCAATTGTGAGAGTCAAACATGGGAATGCTTTCATTCATTCAGAGAACGCAACGTTTGGGTGGTGGTTTGTAGGCATTCTAAACTGTATTTTGGAGGAAGTACGAGAGTCATGTATATGAACGCTTACATTCAGGCAGAGAAAGCAACTCTGGGGTCGTATTTTGTTGGCATGCTAAACTGTGGTTTGGAAGAAGTTCGAGAGTCTTATATAGGAAAGATTACAGTGACACAGAGAAAACAACTCTCGGAAGTTTATTGGTAGGCCTGCTAAACTCTAACTTGGATGAAATGTGAGAACACTTGCATTCATTCACTCAGAGAAAGAAACATGTTGATGGTTTGAAGGCATAATAACTGTAGTTGGGAAGAAGTAGGAGAGTCATATATATGAACCGTTACATTCACGCAGAGAACGCAACTGTGGGGTGACGATGTATGCATGTTAATCTGTAGTTTGTAGGAAGTGCAAGAGTCATATCTGGGGAAAATTACAGTCACTTAGGGAAAGGAACCATCCTGGGTTGGTTTGTAGATCTGCTAAATTCTATTTTGGAAACAGAGTGTGAGTCATATATGGGAACGCTTATGTTCACTCATAGAAAGCAACCACTGCGTGGTGTTTTTTTGGCATGGTGTAGTTTGAAAGAAGTTGGAGATTCTTATATAGGAAAGTTTACAATCACCTAGAGAAAGCAAATCACGGGGTGTTGTTTGTAGGCCTGCTAAACTCTAATTTAGATGAAGTGAGAGAGGCATATATATGAACGCTTATATTAATGCAGAGAAAGCAACTATGGGGTGGTGTTTTGCAGGCCTGCTAAAATATAGTTTGGAAGAAGTTCGAAAGCAGACAGTCACTTAGAGAAAGCAACTCTCGGCGGTTCATTTTTCGGTCTGCTGAATTGTATTTTGAAAGAAATACCAGAGTCATATATTCAAACGCTTACATTCATGCAGAGAAAGCAACTCTGGGGTGGTGTTTTCTAGGCATGCTAAACTCTAGTTTGGACGAAGTTTGAGAATCACATATAAGAAAGCTTAGAGTCGCTTAAAGCAAATCTCTGGGTGTGGAATGTAGGCGTGCTAAACTCTATTTTGGTTTCGGAGTGAGAGTCATATATGGGAAGGCTTACATTCACTCAGAGAAAGCAACGATGGTGTGGTGGTTTGTAGGCATACTGAACTCTAGTTTGGAAGAAGTAGGAGAATGATATATGGGAACGCTTACATTCATGCAGAGAAAGCAATTATGGGGTGGCTTTTTTGTAGCCATGCTAATCTCTATTTTGCAAGAAGTTAAAGAGAAATATATAGGAAAGCGTACCGTCATTTATAGAAACCAACTTTCGGGGGATGGTTTGTAGGCCTGCAAAACTCTACTTTGGAAGAAGGGGGAGAATCATATGGGGGACTGGGTACATTCACTCGGAGAAAACGATGGGGTTGTGGTTTGTAGGCATACTAAACTCTAGTTTGGAAGAAGGATGAGAATCATATATAGGAACGCTTACATTCATGCAGAGAAAGCAACTATGGAGTGATGTTTGTATGCCTACTAAACGATAGATTGGAGGATGCTCGAGAGTCATATCTGGAAAGCTTACATTCATTTAGAGAAAGCAACTCTCTGGGGGTGGTTCGTAGGCCTGCTAAACTCTATTTTCAATGAAGTGTTCGAATCATATACAGGAACGCTTACATTCACTCAGAGAAAGCAACGTTGGGGTGGCCGTTTTTGAGCATACTAAACTCTACTTTGGAAGAGGTACGAGAGACATACATAGGAACGCTTACATTAACACAGAGAAAGCAAATACGGGGTGCTGTAGTGCAGGCATGCTAAACTATAGATTAGAAGAAGTTCGAAAGCTGACAGTCACTTAGAGAAAGCAACTCTTGGCGGGTGATTTTTAGGTCTGCTAAATTGTATTTTGAAAGACGTACCAGAGTCATATACAAACGCTTACATTCATGCAGAGAAAGAAACTATGGGGTGATGTGTTGTGGGGATGCTAAACTGCAGTTTGGAAGGTGTTCGAGAGTGTTATATAGGATAGCTTACAGTCACCTAGAGAAAGCAACACTCGGGACAGCTTTACAAGCCTCTAAACACTAATTAGCAGCAATTGTGAGAGTCAAACATGGGAACGCTTACATTCACTCAGAGAACGCAACGTTTGGGTGGCTGGTTTTTAAGCATTCTAAACTGTATTTTGGAGGAAGTAGGAGAGTCATATATACGAATGCTTACATTCACGCAGAGAAAGCAACTCTGTGGTCGTATTTTGTTGGCATGCTAAACTGTGGTTTGGAAGAAGTTCGAGAGCCTTATATAGGAAAGATTACAGTGACACAGAGAAAACAACTCTCTGTAGTTTCTTGGTAGGTCTGCTAAACTGTGATTTGGATCAAGTGTGAGAACGCTTGCATTCACTCAGAGAAAGAACTTTGTCGTGGTGGTTTGTAGGAATAACAACTGTAGTTCGAAGAAGTAGGAGAGTCATATATGAACGGTTACATTCACGCAGAGAAAGCAACTGTGGGGTGGCGTAGGTAATCATCATAATCTGTAGTTTGGAGGAAGTTCGAGAGTCATATCTGGGGAAAATTAGAGTCACATAGAGAAAGGAACAATCGGGGGCTGGTGTGTAGGTCTGCTAAATTCTATTTTGGAAGAAGAGTGAGAGTCATATATGGGAACGCTTATGTTGACTCAGAGAAATCAACGATGGGACGCTGTATTGTTGGCATGCTAAACTGTAGTTTGGAAGAAGTTCGAGAGTCTTATATAGGAAAGTTTACAGTCACCTAGAGAAAGCAACTCACAGGAGGTGGTTTGTAAGCCGCTAAACTCTAATTTGGATGAAGTGAAAGAGGCATACATGGATACGCTTCATTCACTCAGAGAAAGGTAAATTGGGGTGCCGGTTTGTAGGTATACTAACTCCAGTTTGGAAGAAGTACTAGAGTCATATATATGAACGCTTATATGGACGCAGAGAAAGCAACTATGGGGTGGTGTTTTGCAGGCCTGCTAAAATATAGTTGGGAAGAAGTTCGAAAGCAGACAGTCACTTAGAGAAAGCAACTCTCGGCGGTTCATTTTTCGGTCTGCTGAATTGTATTTTGAAAGAAATACCAGAGTCATATATTCAAACGCTTACATTCATGCAGAGAAAGCAACTCTGGGGTGGTGTTTTCTAGGCATGCTAAACTCTAGTTTGGACGAAGTTTGAGAATCACATATAAGAAAGCTTAGAGTCGCTTAAAGCAAATCTCTGGGTGTGGAATGTAGGCGTGCTAAACTCTATTTTGGTTTCGGAGTGAGAGTCATATATGGGAAGGCTTACATTCACTCAGAGAAAGCAACGATGGTGTGGTGGTTTGTAGGCATACTGAACTCTAGTTTGGAAGAAGTAGGAGAATGATATATGGGAACGCTTACATTCATGCAGAGAAAGCAATTATGGGGTGGCTTTTTTGTAGCCATGCTAATCTCTATTTTGCAAGAAGTTAAAGAGAAATATATAGGAAAGCGTACCGTCATTTATAGAAACCAACTTTCGGGGGATGGTTTGTAGGCCTGCAAAACTCTACTTTGGAAGAAGGGGGAGAATCATATGGGGGACTGGGTACATTCACTCGGAGAAATCAACGATGGGGTTGTGGTTTGTAGGCATACTAAACTCTAGTTTGGAAGAAGGATGAGAATCATATATAGGAACGCTTACATTCATGCAGAGAAAGCAACTATGGAGTGATGTTTGTATGCCTACTAAACGATAGATTGGAGGATGCTCGAGAGTCATATCTGGAAAGCTTACATTCATTTAGAGAAAGCAACTCTCTGGGGGTGGTTCGTAGGCCTGCTAAACTCTATTTTCAATGAAGTGTTCGAATCATATACAGGAACGCTTACATTCACTCAGAGAAAGCAACGTTGGGGTGGCCGTTTTTGAGCATACTAAACTCTACTTTGGAAGAGGTACGAGAGACAAATACTAACGCTTACATTAACACAGAGAAAGCAAATACGGGGTGCTGTAGTGCAGGCATGCTAAACTATAGATTAGAAGAAGTTCGAAAGCTGACAGTCACTTAGAGAAAGCAACTCTTGGCGGGTGATTTTTAGGTCTGCTAAATTGTATTTTGAAAGACGTACCAGAGTCATATACAAACGCTTACATTCATGCGTAGAAAGAAACTATGGGGTGATGTGTTGTGGGGATGCTAAACTGCAGTTTGGAAGGTGTTCCAGAGTGTTATATAGGATAGCTTACAGTCACCTAGAGAAAGCAACACTCGGGACAGCTTTACAAGCCTCTAAACACTAATTAGCAGCAATTGTGAGAGTCAAACATGGGAACGCTTACATTCACTCAGAGAACGCAACGTTTGGGTGGCTGGTTTTTAAGCATTCTAAACTGTATTTTGGAGGAAGTAGGAGAGTCATATATACGAATGCTTACATTCACGCAGAGAAAGCAACTCTGTGGTCGTATTTTGTTGGCATGCTAAACTGTGGTTTGGAAGAAGTTCGAGAGCCTTATATAGGAAAGATTACAGTGACACAGAGAAAACAACTCTCTGTAGTTTCTTGGTAGGTCTGCTAAACTGTGATTTGGATGAAGTGTGAGAACGCTTGCATTCACTCAGAGAAAGAACTTTGTCGTGGTGGTTTGTAGGAATAACAACTGTAGTTCGAAGAAGTAGGAGAGTCATATATGAACGGTTACATTCACGCAGAGAAAGCAACTGTGGGGTGGCGTAGGTAATCATCATAATCTGTAGTTTGGAGGAAGTTCGAGAGTCATATCTGGGGAAAATTAGAGTCACATAGAGAAAGGAACAATCGGGGGCTGGTGTGTAGGTCTGCTAAATTCTATTTTGGAAGAACAGTGAGAGTCATATATGGGAACGCTTATGTTGACTCAGAGAAATCAACGATGGGACGCTGTATTGTTGGCATGCTAAACTGTAGTTTGGAAGAAGTTCGAGAGTCTTATATAGGAAAGTTTACAGTCACCTAGAGAAAGCAACTCACAGGAGGTGGTTTGTAAGCCGCTAAACTCTAATTTGGATGAAGTGAAAGAGGCATACATGGATACGCTTCATTCACTCAGAGAAAGGTAAATTGGGGTGCCGGTTTGTAGGTATACTAACTCCAGTTTGGAAGAAGTACTAGAGTCATATATATGAACGCTTATATGGACGCAGAGAAAGCAACTATGGGGTGGTGTTTTGCAGGCCTGCTAAAATATAGTTTGGAAGAAGTTCGAAAGCAGACAGTCACTTAGAGAAAGCAACTCTCGGCGGTTCATTTTTTGGTCTGCTGAATTGTATTTTGAAAGAAATACCAGAGTCATATATTCAAACGCTTACATTCATGCAGAGAAAGCAACTCTGGGGTGGTGTTTTCTAGGCATGCTAAACTCTAGTTTGGACGAAGTTTGAGAATCACATATAAGAAAGCTTAGAGTCGCTTAAAGCAAATCTCTGGGTGTGGAATGTAGGCGTGCTAAACTCTATTTTGGTTTCGGAGTGAGAGTCATATATGGGAAGGCTTACATTCACTCAGAGAAAGCAACGATGGTGTGGTGGTTTGTAGGCATACTGAACTCTAGTTTGGAAGAAGTAGGAGAATGATATATGGGAACGCTTACATTCATGCAGAGAAAGCAATTATGGGGTGGCTTTTTTGTAGCCATGCTAATCTCTATTTTGCAAGAAGTTAAAGAGAAATATATAGGAAAGCGTACCGTCATTTATAGAAACCAACTTTCGGGGGATGGTTTGTAGGCCTGCAAAACTCTACTTTGGAAGAAGGGGGAGAATCATATGGGGGACTGGGTACATTCACTCGGAGAAATCAACGATGGGGTTGTGGTTTGTAGGCATACTAAACTCTAGTTTGGAAGAAGGATGAGAATCATATATAGGAACGCTTACATTCATGCAGAGAAAGCAACTATGGAGTGATGTTTGTATGCCTACTAAACGATAGATTGGAGGATGCTCGAGAGTCATATCTGGAAAGCTTACATTCATTTAGAGAAAGCAACTCTCTGGGGGTGGTTCGTAGGCCTGCTAAACTCTATTTTCAATGAAGTGTTCGAATCATATACAGGAACGCTTACATTCACTCAGAGAAAGCAACGTTGGGGTGGCCGTTTTTGAGCATACTAAACTCTACTTTGGAAGAGGTACGAGAGACAAATACTAACGCTTACATTAACACAGAGAAAGCAAATACGGGGTGCTGTAGTGCAGGCATGCTAAACTATAGATTAGAAGAAGTTCGAAAGCTGACAGTCACTTAGAGAAAGCAACTCTTGGCGGGTGATTTTTAGGTCTGCTAAATTGTATTTTGAAAGACGTACCAGAGTCATATACAAACGCTTACATTCATGCAGAGAAAGAAACTATGGGGTGATGTGTTGTGGGGATGCTAAACTGCAGTTTGGAAGGTGTTCGAGAGTGTTATATAGGATAGCTTACAGTCACCTAGAGAAAGCAACACTCGGGACAGCTTTACAAGCCTCTAAACACTAATTAGCAGCAATTGTGAGAGTCAAACATGGGAACGCTTACATTCACTCAGAGAACGCAACGTTTGGGTGGCTGGTTTTTAAGCATTCTAAACTGTATTTTGGAGGAAGTAGGAGAGTCATATATACGAATGCTTACATTCACGCAGAGAAAGCAACTCTGTGGTCGTATTTTGTTGGCATGCTAAACTGTGGTTTGGAAGAAGTTCGAGAGCCTTATATAGGAAAGATTACAGTGACACAGAGAAAACAACTCTCTGTAGTTTCTTGGTAGGTCTGCTAAACTGTGATTTGGATCAAGTGTGAGAACGCTTGCATTCACTCAGAGAAAGAACTTTGTCGTGGTGGTTTGTAGGAATAACAACTGTAGTTCGAAGAAGTAGGAGAGTCATATATGAACGGTTACATTCACGCAGAGAAAGCAACTGTGGGGTGGCGTAGGTAATCATCATAATCTGTAGCTTGGAGGAAGTTCGAGAGTCATATCTGGGGAAAATTAGAGTCACATAGAGAAAGGAACAATCGGGGGCTGGTGTGTAGGTCTGCTAAATTCTATTTTGGAAGAAGAGTGAGAGTCATATATGGGAACGCTTATGTTGACTCAGAGAAATCAACGATGGGACGCTGTATTGTTGGCATGCTAAACTGTAGTTTGGAAGAAGTTCGAGAGTCTTATATAGGAAAGTTTACAGTCACCTAGAGAAAGCAACTCACAGGAGGTGGTTTGTAAGCCGCTAAACTCTAATTTGGATGAAGTGAAAGAGGCATACATGGATACGCTTCATTCACTCAGAGAAAGGTAAATTGGGGTGCCGGTTTGTAGGTATACTAACTCCAGTTTGGAAGAAGTACTAGAGTCATATATATGAACGCTTATATGGACGCAGAGAAAGCAACTATGGGGTGGTGTTTTGCAGGCCTGCTAAAATATAGTTGGGAAGAAGTTCGAAAGCAGACAGTCACTTAGAGAAAGCAACTCTCGGCGGTTCATTTTTCGGTCTGCTGAATTGTATTTTGAAAGAAATACCAGAGTCATATATTCAAACGCTTACATTCATGCAGAGAAAGCAACTCTGGGGTGGTGTTTTCTAGGCATGCTAAACTCTAGTTTGGACGAAGTTTGAGAATCACATATAAGAAAGCTTAGAGTCGCTTAAAGCAAATCTCTGGGTGTGGAATGTAGGTGTGCTAAACTCTATTTTGGTTTCGGAGTGAGAGTCATATATGGGAAGGCTTACATTCACTCAGAGAAAGCAACGATGGTGTGGTGGTTTGTAGGCATACTGAACTCTAGTTTGGAAGAAGTAGGAGAATGATATATGGGAACGCTTACATTCATGCAGAGAAAGCAATTATGGGGTGGCTTTTTTGTAGCCATGCTAATCTCTATTTTGCAAGAAGTTAAAGAGAAATATATAGGAAAGCGTACCGTCATTTATAGAAACCAACTTTCGGGGGATGGTTTGTAGGCCTGCAAAACTCTACTTTGGAAGAAGGGGGAGAATCATATGGGGGACTAGGTACATTCACTCGGAGAAATCAACGATGGGGTTGTGGTTTGTAGGCATACTAAACTCTAGTTTGGAAGAAGGACGAGAATCATATATAGGAACGCTTACATTCATGCAGAGAAAGCAACTATGGAGTGATGTTTGTATGCCTACTAAACGATAGATTGGAGGATGCTCGAGAGTCATATCTGGAAAGCTTACAGTCATTTAGAGAAAGCAACTCTCTGGGGGTGGTTCGTAGGCCTGCTAAACTCTATTTTCAATGAAGTGTTCGAATCATATACAGGAACGCTTACATTCACTCAGAGAAAGCAACGTTGGGGTGGCCGTTTTTGAACATACTAAACTCTACTTTGGAAGAGGTACGAGAAACATAAATACGAACGCTTACATTAACACAGAGAAAGCAAATACGGGGTGCTGTAATGCAGGCATGCTAAACTATAGATTGGAAGATGTTCGAAAGCTGACAGTCACTTAGAGAAAGCAACTCTTGGCGGGTGATTTTTAGGTCTGCTAAATTGTATTTTGAAAGACGTACCAGAGTCATATACAAACGCTTACATTCATGCAGAGAAAGAAACTATGGGGTGATGTGTTGTGGGGATGCTAAACTGCAGTTTGGAAGGTGTTCGAGAGTGTTATATAGGATAGCTTACAGTCACCTAGAGAAAGCAACACTCGGGACAGCTTTACAAGCCTCTAAACACTAATTAGCAGCAATTGTGAGAGTCAAACATGGGAACGCTTACATTCACGGAGAGAACACAACGTTTGGGTGGTGGTTTGTAGGCATAATAACTGTAGTTCGGAAGAAGTAGGAGAGTCATATATATGAACGGTTACATTCACGCAGAGAAAGAAACTGTTGGGTGGTGTATGTACGCATGTTAATCTATACTTTGGAGGAAGTTTGAGAGTCATATCTGGGGAAAATTGCAGTCACTTAGAGAAAGCAACAATCGGGGGCCGTTTTGTAGATCTGCTAAATTCTATTTTGGAAGAAGAGTGAAATTCGTATGTGGGAACGCTTATGTTAACTCAGAGAAATCAACGATGGGGCAGTGTTTCGTTGGGATGCTAAAGTGTAGTTTGGAAGAAGTTCGCGAGTCTTATATAAGAAAGCTTACAGTCACCTAGAGAAAGTAACTCTCGGCAGATTGTTTCTAAGCGTGCTAAACTCTAATTTGCAATTGTGAGAGTCAAACATGGGAACGCTTACATTCACTCAGAGAACGCAACGTTTGGGTGGTGGTTTGTAAGCATTCTAAACTGTATTTTGGAGGAAGTAGGAGAGTCATATATACGAATGCTTACATTCACGCAGAGAAAGCAACTCTGTGATCGTATTTTGTTGGCATGCTAAACTGTGGTTTGGAAGAAGTTCGAGAGCCTTATATAGGAAAGATTACAGTGACACAGAGAAAACAACTCTCTGTAGTTTGTTGGTAGGTCTACTAAACTGTAATTTGGATGATGTGTGAGAACGCTTGCATTCACTCAGAGAAAGAACTTTGTCGTGGTGGTTTGTAGGAATAACAACTGTAGTTCGAAGAAGTAGGAGAGTCATATATGAACGGTTACATTCACGCAGAGAAAGCAACTGTGGGGTGGCGTATGTAATCATCATAATCTGTAGTTTGGAGGAAGTTCGAGAGTCATATCTGGGGAAAATTAGAGTCATTTAGAGAAAGGAACAATCGGGGGCTGGTGTGTAGGTCTGCTAAATTCTATTTTGGAAAAAGAGTGAGAGTCATATATGGGAACGCTTATGTTGACTCAGAGAAATCAACGATGGGGCGCTGTATTGTTGGCATGCTAAACTGTAGTTTGGAAGAAGTTCGAGAGTCTTATATAGGAAAGTTTACAGTCACCTAGGGAAAGCAACTCACAGGAGGTGGTTTGTAAGCCGCTAAACTCTAATTTGGATGAAGTGAAAGAGGCATACATGGATACGCTTCATTCACTCAGAGAAAGGTAAATTGGGGTGCCGGTTTGTAGGTATACTAACTCCAGTTTGGAAGAAGTACTAGAGTCACATATATGAACGCTTATATGGACGCAGAGAAAGCAACTATGGGGTGGTGTTTTGTAGGCCTGCTAAAATATAGTTTGGAAGAAGTTCGAAAGCAGACAGTCACTTAGAGAAAGCAACTCTTGGCGGTGGATTTTTAGGTCTGCTAAATTGTATTTTGAAAGAAGTACCAGAGTCATATATTCAAACGCTAACATTCATGCAGAGAAAGGAACTGTGGGGTGGTGTTTTCTAGGCGTGCTAAACTCTAGTTTGGACGAAGTTTGAGAATCACATATAAGAAAGCTTAGAGTCACTTAGAGAAAGCAAATCTCTGGTGTGGAATGTAGGCGTGCTAAACTCTATTTTGGTTTAGATTGAGAGTCATATATGGAAAGGGTTACATTCACTCAGAGAAAGCAACGATGGTGTGGTGGTTTGTAGGCATACTAAACTCTAGTTTGGAAGAAGTAGGAAAATGATATATGGGAACGCTTACATTCATGCAGAGAAAGCAATTATGGGGTGGCTTTTTTGTACCCATGCTAATCTCTAGTTTGGAAGAAGTTATATAGGAAAGCGTACACTCATTTATAGAAACCAACTTTCGGGGGATGAAGGGAAGGCCTGCAAAACTCTACTTTGGAAGAAGTGGGAGAGTCATATTGGGGACCACGTACATTGACTCAGAGAAATCGAGGATGGGGTTGTGTTTTGTAGGCATACTAAACTCTAGTTTGGAGAAAGTAGGAGAATCATATATAGGAACGCTTACATTCATGCAGAGAAAGCAACTATGGAGTGAGGTTTGTATGCCTACTAAACTATAGTTTGGAGGAAGTTTAGAATCTTATATAGCAAAGCTTACAGTCACCTAGAGAGAGCAACTCTTGGGAGATGGTTTCTAAGCCTGATAATTTGCACCAACTCTTAAAGTCAAGTATGGGAAGGTTTACATCCACTCAGAACGCAAGGTTTGGGTTGCAGTTTGTGGCCTTAATTGTAGTTCGGAAGAAGTAGGAAAGTCATATATATGAACGGTTACATTCACGCAGACAAACCAGCTATGGAGTGATGTGTGTATGCCTACTAAACTATAGTTTGGAGGATGTTCGAGAGTCATATCTGGAAAGCTTACAGTCATTTAGAGAAAGAAACTCTCGGGGGGTGGTTCGTAGGCCTGCTAAACTCTATTTTCAAAGAAGTGTTAAAATCATATACAGGAACGCTTACATTCACTCAGAGAAAGCAACGTTGGGGTGGCCGTTTGTGAGCATACTAAACTCTACTTTGGAAGAGGTACAAGAGACATAAATACGAACGCTTACATTAACACAGAGAAAGCAAATACGGGGTGCTGTAGTGCAGGCATGCTAAACTATAGATTGGAAGAAGTTCGAAAGCTGACAGTCACTTAGAGAAAGCAACTCTTGGCGGGTGATTTTTTTAAGTCTGCTAAATTGTATTTTGAAAGACGTGTCAGAGTCTTATATACAAACGCTTACATTCATGCGTAGAAAGAAACAATGGGGTGATGTGTTGTGGGGATGCTAAACTGCAGTTTGGAAGAAGTTCGAGAGTGTTATGTAGGATAGCTTACAGTCAGCTAGAGAAAGCAACACTCAGGAGAGCTTTGCAACCCTGCTAAACTCTAACAAGCAGCGATTGTGAGAGTCAAACATGGGAACGCTTACATTCACGGAGAGAACACAACGTTTGGGTGGTGGTTTGTAGGCATAATAACTGTAGTTCGGAAGAAGTAGGAGAGTCATATATATGAACGGTTACATTCACGCAGAGAAAGAAACTGTTGGGTGGTGTATGTACGCATGTTAATCTATACTTTGGAGGAAGTTTGAGAGTCATATCTGGGGAAAATTGCAGTCACTTAGAGAAAGCAACCATCGGGGGCCGTTTGTAGATCTGCTAAATTCTATTTTGGAAGAAGAGTGAAATTCGTATGTGGGAACGCTTATGTTCACTCAGAGAAATCAACGATGGGGCAGTGTTTCGTTGGGATGCTAAAGTGTAGTTTGGAAGAAGTTCGCGAGTCTTATATAAGAAAGCTTACAGTCACCTAGAGAAGGTAACTCTCGGCAGATTGTTTCTAAGCGTGCTAAACTCTAATTTGCATCAATTGTGAGAGTCAAACATGGGAACGCTTACATTCACTCAGAGAACGCAACGTTTGGGTGGTGGTTTGTAAGCATTCTAAACTGTATTTTGGAGGAAGTAGGAGAGTCATATATACGAATGCTTACATTCACGCAGAGAAAGCAACTCTGTGATCGTATTTTGTTGGCATGCTAAACTGTGGTTTGGAAGAAGTTCGAGAGCCTTATATAGGAAAGATTACAGTGACACAGAGAAAACAACTCTCTGTAGTTTGTTGGTAGGTCTACTAAACTGTAATTTGGATGATGTGTGAGAACGCTTGCATTCACTCAGAGAAAGAACTTTGTCGTGGTGGTTTGTAGGAATAACAACTGTAGTTCGAAGAAGTAGGAGAGTCATATATGAACGGTTACATTCACGCAGAGAAAGCAACTGTGGGGTGGCGTATGTAATCATCATAATCTGTAGTTTGGAGGAAGTTCGAGAGTCATATCTGGGGAAAATTAGAGTCATTTAGAGAAAGGAACAATCGGGGGCTGGTGTGTAGGTCTGCTAAATTCTATTTTGGAAAAAGAGTGAGAGTCATATATGGGAACGCTTATGTTCACTCAGAGAAATCAACGATGGGGCGCTGTATTGTTGGCATGCTAAACTGTAGTTTGGAAGAAGTTCGAGAGTCTTATATAGGAAAGTTTACAGTCACCTAGAGAAAGCAACTCACAGGAGGTGGTTTGTAAGCCGCTAAACTCTAATTTGGATGAAGTGAAAGAGGCATACATGGATACGCTTCATTCACTCAGAGAAAGGTAAATTGGGGTGCCGGTTTGTAGGTATACTAACTCCAGTTTGGAAGAAGTACTAGAGTCACATATATGAACGCTTATATGGACGCAGAGAAAGCAACTATGGGGTGGTGTTTTGTAGGCCTGCTAAAATATAGTTTGGAAGAAGTTCGAAAGCAGACAGTCACTTAGAGAAAGCAACTCTTGGCGGTGGATTTTTAGGTCTGCTAAATTGTATTTTGAAAGAAGTACCAGAGTCATATATTCAAACGCTAACATTCATGCAGAGAAAGGAACTGTGGGGTGGTGTTTTCTAGGCGTGCTAAACTCTAGTTTGGACGAAGTTTGAGAATCACATATAAGAAAGCTTAGAGTCACTTAGAGAAAGCAAATCTCTGGTGTGGAATGTAGGCGTGCTAAACTCTATTTTGGTTTAGATTGAGAGTCATATATGGAAAGGGTTACATTCACTCAGAGAAAGCAACGATGGTGTGGTGGTTTGTAGGCATACTAAACTCTAGTTTGGAAGAAGTAGGAAAATGATATATGGGAACGCTTACATTCATGCAGAGAAAGCAATTATGGGGTGGCTTTTTTGTACCCATGCTAATCTCTAGTTTGGAAGAAGTTATATAGGAAAGCGTACACTCATTTATAGAAACCAACTTTCGGGGGATGAAGGGAAGGCCTGCAAAACTCTACTTTGGAAGAAGTGGGAGAGTCATATTGGGGACCACGTACATTGACTCAGAGAAATCGAGGATGGGGTTGTGTTTTGTAGGCATACTAAACTCTAGTTTGGAGAAAGTACGAGAATCATATATAGGAACGCTTACATTCATGCAGAGAAAGCAACTATGGAGTGAGGTTTGTATGCCTACTAAACTATAGTTTGGAGGAAGTTTAGAATCTTATATAGCAAAGCTTACAGTCACCTAGAGAGAGCAACTCTTGGGAGATGGTTTCTAAGCCTGATAATTTGCACCAACTCTTAAAGTCAAGTATGGGAAGGTTTACATCCACTCAGAACGCAAGGTTTGGGTTGCAGTTTGTGGCCTTAATTGTAGTTCGGAAGAAGTAGGAAAGTCATATATATGAACGGTTACATTCACGCAGACAAACCAGCTATGGAGTGATGTGTGTATGCCTACTAAACTATAGTTTGGAGGATGTTCGAGAGTCATATCTGGAAAGCTTACAGTCATTTAGAGAAAGAAACTCTCGGGGGGTGGTTCGTAGGCCTGCTAAACTCTATTTTCAAAGAAGTGTTAAAATCATATACAGGAACGCTTACATTCACTCAGAGAAAGCAACGTTGGGGTGGCCGTTTGTGAGCATACTAAACTCTACTTTGGAAGAGGTACAAGAGACATAAATACGAACGCTTACATTAACACAGAGAAAGCAAATACGGGGTGCTGTAGTGCAGGCATGCTAAACTATAGATTGGAAGAAGTTCGAAAGCTGACAGTCACTTAGAGAAAGCAACTCTTGGCGGGTGATTTTTTTAAGTCTGCTAAATTGTATTTTGAAAGACGTGTCAGAGTCTTATATACAAACGCTTACATTCATGCGTAGAAAGAAACTATGGGGTGATGTGTTGTGGGGATGCTAAACTGCAGTTTGGAAGAAGTTCGAGAGTGTTATGTAGGATAGCTTACAGTCAGCTAGAGAAAGCAACACTCAGGAGAGCTTTGCAACCCTGCTAAACTCTAACAAGCAGCGATTGTGAGAGTCAAACATGGGAACGCTTACATTCACTCAGAGAACACAACGTTTGGGTGGTGGTTTGTAGGCATAATAACTGTAGTTCGGAAGAAGTAGGAGAGTCATATATGAATGGTTACATTCACGCAGAGAAAGCAACTGTTGGGTGGCGTATGTATGCATGCTAATCTGTAGTTTGGAGGAATTTCGAGAGTCATATCTGGGGAAAATTACAGTCACTTAGAGAAAGCAACCATCGGGGGCCATTTTGTAGATCTGCTAAGTTCTATTTTGAAAGAAGAATGAGAGTCATATATGGGAACGCTTATGATCACGAAGAGAAATCAACTATGGGGCGGTGGTTTTTTGGCATGCTAAACTGTAGTTTGGAAGAAGTTCGCGAGTCTTACATAGGAAAGTTTACAGTCACCCAGAGAAAGCAACTCTCGGGAGATTGTTTCTAAGCATGCTAAATTCTAAATTGCATCAATTGTGAGAGTCAAACATGGGAACGCTTACATTGACTCAGAGAACGCAACGTTTGGGTGGTGGTTTGTAAGCATTCTAAACTGTATTTTGGAGGAAGTAGGAGAGTCATATATACGAATGCTTACATTCACGCAGAGAAAGCAACTCTGTGATCGTATTTTGTTGGCATGCTAAACTGTGGTTTCGAAGAAGTTCGAGAGCCTTACATAGGAAAGATTACAGTGACACAGAGAAAAACAAATCTCTGTAGTTTGTTGGTAGGTCTGCTAAACTGTAATTTGGATGAAGTGTGAGAACGCTTGCATTCACTCACAGAAAGAACGTTGTCATGATGGTTTGTAGGAATAAATGCTG
Source organism: Eulemur rufifrons (assembly GCF_041146395.1). Taxonomy (NCBI): domain Eukaryota; kingdom Metazoa; phylum Chordata; class Mammalia; order Primates; family Lemuridae; genus Eulemur; species Eulemur rufifrons. Next base: position 718,328 of record NW_027182888.1, read on the forward strand.
TAGTTCAAAAGAAGTAGGAGAGTCATATATGAACGGTTACATTCACGCAGAGAAAGCAACTGTGGGGTGGCCTATGTAATCATCATAATCTAGTTTGGAGGAAGTTCGAGAGTCATATGTGGGAAAAATTAAAGTCACCCAGAGAATTGGAACCATCGGGTGTTGTGTAGGTCTGCTAAATTCTATTTTGGAAGAAGAGTGAGAGTCATATATGGGAACGCTTATGTTCACTCAGAGAAATCAACGATGGGGCGCTGTATTGTTGGCATGCTAAACTGTAGTTTGGAAGAAGTTCGAGAGTCTTATATAGGAAAGTTTACAGTCACCTAGAGAAAGCAACTCACAGGAGGTTGTTTGTGGGCCGCTAAACTCTAATTTGGATGAAGTGAAAGAGGCATACATGGATACGCTTCATTCACTCAGAGAAAGGTAAATTGGGTGCCGGTTTGTAGGTATACTAACTCCAGTTTGGAAGAAGTACTAGAGTCATATATATGAACGCTTATATGGACGCAGAGAAAGCAACTGTGGGGTGGTGTTTTGTAGGCATAAAATATAATTTGGAAGAAGTTCGAAAGCTGACAGTGACTTAGAGAAAGCAACTCTTGGCGGTTGATTTTGAGGTCTGCTAAATTGTATTTTGATAGAAGTACAACAGTCATATATAAAATCGCTTATATTTATGCTGAGAAAGAAACTATGTGGTGATGTTTTGTTGGCGTGCTGAAATGTAGTTTCGAAGAAGTTCGACAGTCTTTTATAGGAAAGCTTACAGTCCCCCAGAGGAAGCAACTTTCGAGAGATAGTTTGTAAGCCTGCTAAACTCTACTTTGCATCATTTGGAACAGTCATACTTGGGAACGCTAACATTCTCTCAGAGAACGCAACGTTTGGTTGGTTGTTTGTAAGCATACTAAACTGTATTTTGGAAGAAGTAGCAGAGTCATATATATGAGTGCTTACATTCACGCAGAGAGGGCAACTATGGGGTGGTGTTTTGTAGGCATGCAAATCTCTAGTTGCGAAGAAGTTAAGAGTAATAGGAAAGCTTACAGTCTCACAGAGAAAGCAACCCTTGGGGGCCGGTTTGTAGTTCTGCCAAATTCTATTTTGGATGAAGTGTGAATCTTAAATGGGAACGCTAACATTCACTCAGAGAAAGCAAGGTTGCGGTGGTGATTTTTAGTCACACTAAACTGGAGTTTGGAGGAAGTACGAGAATAAAAGAATGCTTACATTCACTCAGAAAAAGCAACGTTGGGGAGGTGGTTGGTAGGTGTACTATACTTTGGAAGAAGTACGAGCGTGATGCATAGGAACGCTTACATTCACGCAAACTATGGGGTGGCCTTTTGTTGGCATGCTAAACTATGTCCCAAAGTCATATATAGGAAAGCTTATAGTGAGAGAAAGCAACTCTCGGGCGGTGTTTTGTAGGTCCGGCAAATTGCATTTTGAAAGCAGTCCGAGATTCATATAAGGGAAGGCCTATATCCACTCAGAGAAAGCAATGTTAGGCTGGTGGTTTGTAGGCATACTAAACTGTATTTTGGAACTCATATGTATGACTCTCACACTTGATCCAAATTAGAGTTCACCAGGCCTATAAACCACATCCTGAAAGTTGCTTTCTCTAGGTGAATGTAAGCTTTCCTATGTAAAACTCTCGAACTTCTTCCAAACTAAAGTTTAGCATGCCAACAATACACCACCGCATCGTTGCTTTCTCTGAGTGAACATAAGCATTCCCTTATATGAATCACTTTTTCCAAAATAGAATTTAGCAGACCTACAAACCAGTCCCCGATGGTTGATTTAGCTATGTGACTGTAATTTTCCCCAGATATGACTCTCAAACTTCCTCCAAAGTATAGATTAACATGCGTACATACACCACCCAACAGTTTCTTTCTCTGCGTGAATGTAACTGTTCATATATATGACTCTCCTACTTCTTCCGACCTACAGTTATTATGCCTACAAACCACCACCCAAACGTTGTGTTCTCTCCGTGAATGTAAGCTTTCCCATATTTGACTCTCACAATTGCTGCTAATTAGTGTTTAGAGGCTTGCAAAGCTGTCCCGAGTGTTGTTTTCTCTAGGTGACTGTAGCTATCCTATATAACACTCTGGAAGTCCTTTCAAACTGCAGTTTAGCATGCCAACAACACATCACCCCATAGTTTCTTTCTCTGCATAAATGTAAGCGTTTGTATATATGACTCTTGTACGTCTTTCAAAATACAATTTAGCAGACCTAAAAATCACCCGCCAAGAGTTGCTTTCTCTAAGTGACTGTCAGCTTTCGAACTTCTTCCAATCTATAGTTTAGCATGCCTGCACTACAGCACCCCGTATTTGCTTTCTCTGTGTTAATGTAAGCGTTCCTATGTATGTCTCTCGTACCTCTTCCAAAGTAGAGTTTACTATGCTCAAAAACGGCCACCCCAACGTTGCTTTCTCTGAGTGAATGTAAGCGTTCCTGTATATGATTCAAACACTTCATTGAAAATAGAGTTTAGCAGGCCTACGAACCATCCCCAGAGAGTTGCTTTCTCTAAATGACTGTAAGCTTTCCAGATATGACTCTCGAACATCCTCCAAACTATCGTTTAGTAGGCATACAAACATCACTCCATAGTTGCTTTCTCTGCATGAATGTAAGCGTTCCTATAAATGATTCTCGTACTTCTTCCAAACTAGAGTTTAGTATGCCTACAAACCACAACCCCATCGTTGATTTCTCCGAGTGAATATACCCAGTCCCCCATATGACTCTCCCCTTCTTCCAAAGTAGAGTTTTGCAGGCCTACAAATCATCCCCCGAAAGTTGGTTTCTATAAATGACGGTACGCTTTCCTATATATTACTCTTTAACTTCTTGCAAAATAGAGATTTGCATGGCTACAAAAAAGCCACCCCATAATTGCTTTCTCTGCATGAATGTAAGCGTTCCCATATATCATTCTCCTACTTCTTCCAAACTAGAGTTCAGTACGCCTACAAACGACCACACCATCGTTGCTTTCTCTGAGTGAATGTAAGCCTTCCCATATATGACTCTCACTCTGAAACCAAAATAGAGTTTGGCACACCTACATTCCACACCCAGAGATTTGCTTTAAGCGACTCTAAGCTTTCTTATATGTGATTCTCAAACTTCGTCCAAACTAGAGTTTAGCATGCCTAGAAACCACCCCACAGTTGCTTTCTCTGCATGAATGTAAGCGTTCATATACATGACTCTCGTACTTCCTCCAAAATACAGTTTAGAATGCCTACAAACCACCACCCAAACGTTGCGTTCTCTGAATGAATGAAAGCATTCCCATGTTTGACTCTCACAATTGATGCAAAGTAGAGTTTAGCAGGCCAAGAAAGGCTCTCCCGAGAGTTGCTTTCTCTAGGTGACTGTAAGCTTTCCTAAATAAGACTCTCCAACTTCTTCCAAACTACAGGTTAACATGCCCACAAAACATCACCCCATGGTTTTTTCTTTGCATGAATGTAAGCATTAGAATATATGACTCTGGTACTTCTTTCAAAATACAATTTAGCAGACCTAAAAATCACCCACCAAGAGTTGCTTTCTCTAAATGACTGTTCAGGTTTGGAACTTCTTCCAAACTATAGCATGCTTACAAAACACCACCCCGTAGTTGCTTTCTCTGTGTGAATGTAAGCCTTCCCAAATATCATTCTCGTACTTCTTCCAAACTATTTAGTATGCCTACAAAAACCACCCCAGTGTTGTTTCTCTGAGGGAATGTAAGCGGTCCCATGTTTGACTCTCACACTTCATCCAAATTAGAGTTTAGCATGTGTACAAAAAATCTCCCGAGAGTTGCTTTCCCTAGGTGACGGTAATCTTTCCTGTATAAGGTTCTCCAACTTCTTCCAAACTGCAGTTTAGCATGCCTACAAAACCTGACGCCATAAGTGCTTTCTCTGTGTGAATGTAAGTGTTCCTATATAGGACTCTCGTACTTGTTCCAAACTACAGTTTAGTATGCCCTACAAAGCACCACCCAAACGTTGTTTTCTCTGAGTGAATGTAAGCGTTCCCATATATGACTCTCACACTTCAACCAAAATAACTCTATTTCAACCAAAATAACTCTACATTCCACACCCAGAGAGTTGCTTTCTCTACGTGACTGTAAACTTTCCTATATATGACTCTCAAACTTCGTCCAAACTAGAGTTTTGCAAGCCTACAAAACACCACCCCATAGTTGCATTCGGTGCCGGAATGTAAGCGGTTCTACATGTGATTCTCTTGCTTCTTCTAGGAACCACAACCACAACGTTGCTTTCACTGAGTTCCCATATATTATTCTAACACTTCATTGAAAATAGAGTTTAGCAGGCCTACGAAACACCCCCGAGGGTTGCTTTCTCTAAGTGACTGTAAGCTTCCCAGATATGGCTCTCGAACTTCCTCCAAACTATATTTTAGTAGGCATACAAACATCACTCCATAGTTGCTTTCTCTGCGTGAAGGTAAGCGTTCCTATATACAATTCTCGTACTTCTTCCAAACTAGAGTTGACTATGCCTACAAATCACAATCCCATCGTTGATTTCTCTGAGTGAATGCACGCGGTCCCCAATATGACTCTCTCCCACTTCCAAACTGGAGTTTTGCAGGTGTACAAAACATCCCCCGAGAGTTGGTTTCTATGACTGTACCCTTTCCTATATATTACTCCTTAACTTCTTCCAAACTAGAGATTAGCATGGCTACAAAAACGCCACCCCATAATTGCTTTCTCTACGCGAATGTAAGCGTTCCCATATATCATTCTCCTACATCTTCCAAACTAGAGTTTAGTATGCCTACAAACCACCACGCCGTCGTTGCTTTCTCTGAGGGAATGTAAGCCTTCCCATATATGACTCTCACTCTTAAACCAAAATAGAGTTTAGCAGGCCTACATTCCACACCCAGAGATTTGCTTTCTCTAAGTGACTCTAAGCTTTCTTATATGTGATTCTCAAACTTCGTCCAAACTAGAGTTTAGCATGCCTATAAAACACCACCCCATAGTTACTTTCAGTGCGTCAAAATGTATGTGCTCCTATATGTGATTCTCCTGCTTCTTCCAAACTGCAGTTTAGTAAGCCTACAAACAACCCCATCATTGCTTTCTCTGAGTGAATGTAAGCGTTCTCATATATGACTCTCACACTTCAACCAAAACAGGGTTTTGCAGGCCTACAAACCACCCGCCAAAACTTGCTTTTTCAAAGTGGCTGTTACCTTTCCTATATAGGACTCTGGAACTTCTCCCAAGCTAGACTTTAATATGTCTACCTGACACTACTCCGTAGTTGCTCTCGCTGTGTGAATGTAAGCGTTCCTATATATGAGTCTTGTACCTCTTCTTAACTAACATCTGGCATGCCAAAATAACACTCCCCCATAGTTGCTTTCTTTGAGTCAATGTAAACATTCCTATATATGTCTCTCGCACTTCTTCCAAACTAGAGTTGAATAAGTCTACAAACCAATCCCCGACAGCTGTTTTCTCTGAACGAATTTAAGCGTTCCTATATATGACTATGGCACTTCCTCCAAACTAGAGTTTAGAAAGCCTACACTCCACCCCTGTTCGTTGCTTTCTCTAAGTTACTGTAAGTTTTCCTATACATGGCTCTCAAAATTTTCCAAACTAGAGTTAGCATGCCTACTATACACCTACACATAATTGCTTTGTCTGAGTGAATATAAGCCTTCCTATATATGACTGTCGCACTTTTTCCAAATTAGAGTGTAGCCAGCCTGGAAAGCACCCCTTATAGTTGCTTTCATTGAGTGAATGTTAACATTCCTATGTATGACTCTCGCAACTTTTCCAATCTAAGATTTTAGCAATGCTACAAATCCCCCGCCGAGAGTTCCTATACATAACTGTCCTCTTTTTCCAAGCTAGAGTTTAGGAAGCCTAGAATCCGTCCCCCCGTAGACGCTTTATGTGAACGTAAGCGTTCCTATATATGACTCTCGCCTTCCTCCAAACTAGAGCTTAGCAAGCCTACAAACCAACTCCCTATAATTGCTTTCTCTGAATGAATGATATAGTTCCTATATAAGACTCTCGAACTTCTTCCAAACCAGAGTTTAACAAGCCAAAAAAGCACCCCCCATAGATGCTTCCTCTAACTCAAGGCTAATATTCCTATATATGATTCAGCTTCTTCATCCAAACTAGAGTAAGGCAAGCCTACAAATCACACATCAATAGTTGCTTTCTATAAGTAAATGTAAGCATCCCTATATATGACTATAGCAATTCTTCCAAACTGGAGTTTAGCAAGCCTACAGACCCCAGGACTCCACTCCATAGTACCCTGGGCATTGGCGCCTGCCTGTCATGCATGACATAGGGGCGGACGCTCATCTCAGACACGGCATTGGTGGATTGTAGGCTTTTTTAAGTTTTTGAATTGAAGAACTCTGAGAATTGGAATTCGGTTTAGGGTAAGGTTAGGTGTTAGGGACTAGGATTAGATTTAGGGGTTAGGGTTTTAGGTTAGAATTAGGGTTAGGATTACTGTTAGGGTTAGAGATTAGGATTATGTTTAGTGGTTGGGTTTAGGTTTAGGGTGAGAGGCAAGAGTAAGGGTCAGGGATTAGGGTTACTGTTAGGAGTTAGATTCGGGGCTTACGAAGGGTTTGGTTTAGTGATAGGGTTAGGGCTTACGTTTAACAGTGTGTGTTAGGGCACGGGCCCCGTCTAATGTACGGGGCACTGTGGGTGTGGAGCAAGGCTGCGTCCCCACTTCATCTTACCCTTGGTGTTGGGCTTCAACTGTCACGCAGGACAAAGGCAGAGGCTCATGAAACGCATGGTTAGGATTAAGGTTTAAGGTTAGGGTCAAGGTTGAGGGTTAGGGTGAGGGTTAACAGTTAGAGTTAGGGTAAGGGGGTTAGGGATAGTGTTACGGTTAAGGGTTAGGTTTATGGTTCAGGTTTAAGGTTAACATTAGAGGGTAGGGTTAGTGTAACTGTAGGTCAGTGTTGCGGTTAGATCTCTAGGCATTAGGGTAAAGGTCAGGGTTAGGGTTAAGAGTTAGGGTTAAGTTTAATGGTTAAGGATTGGGATTAGGGTTGAGGATTAGGGTTAAGATTATGGGTAATGACTCAGGATCAAAGGTTAGGGTTATTTTTAGGCGTAGGGTTAGCGTAAGGGGTTAGGGTTAGTGTTAGTGTTGTTGGTAGGGTTAAGGTTAGGGTTGGCGTTTCAGAATTAGGGATTAGGTGTTATGGTTATGGCTAGGAGTTAGTGTTAGATTTACGGTACAGGTCTTGTTCTCAGGGTGTCATGCATTAACGTTAAGATAAGGGGTTAAAGTTAGGGTTACGGTGAGCTTTACCTGTTAAGGTGAGCAGTAGGATCAGGGTTAGGTGTTATGTTCTGGGTTAGGGTTATGGGTGAGGGGTAGGGTTTATCCTTAGGGCACGGGCCCTGTATGCACTAGGAGGTGAAGTTAGGGGTCTGTGATGGTCGCTGGGAACCCACTCTATCGCACGCAGTGTATGGGCCTCTGGGTTTCATGCAGGACACTGTGGCAGAGCCGGCTTTCATGCATGGCTTAGTAGGATTGTAGGCTTTCAAAACTCTGAGAAAGCAAGAAGTCTGAGAATTAGATTTCAGGTTAGGATTACGGCACGGTTTAGGGATGAAGATTAGTGGTTAGGGTGAGGGCTTAGGGTGAGGGGTTAGGGTTCGGGTTAGGGTTGCTGGTAGGGTGAAGGTTAGGTTTGACGTTTTAGAATTAGGGATGAGGTGTTACGGTTATGACTATGGTTTAGGATTAGAATTACGGGATAGGGCTTCTTCTCAAGGTGTTATGCACTCACGTTAAGTTAAGGGGCTAAGTTAGGGTTACGGGGAGGTTTATGTTTTAAGGTGAGCAATAGGATCAGGGTTAGGTGTTATGTTCAGGGTGAGAGTTATCTGTTAGGGGTAGTGTTTATACTTAGCGTACGGGCCCTGTCTGCACTGGGCGGGGGGCGGGAGTTAGGGGGATGGGATTGTCCCCGGGAACACACTCTATCATACGCTGGGTATGGGCTCCTGGGTTTCATGCAGGACACAGTGGCAGAGCCCCCTTTTACTCATGGCATGGGAGGATTGTAGGCTTTCTAAACTCTGAGAAAGCAAGAACTCTGAGAATTAGATTTAGGGGTAGGATTCTGGTAATGTTTAGGGATGAAGATTAGTGTCAGGGTGGGGTCTTGGGTTAGGGGTTGGGGTTAAAGGTTAGTGTTAGGTTTAACAGTTACAGTTAGGTTTACGGTTAAGTCTCAGGGTTCGGGTTAAGGTTTGGGTTTAGCGTTTGGCACAGGGGTAGGCTTCAGTGTTAGCTTCATGGTTAAAGATTAGGAGTAGGGTTAGTGTGAGGGTTAAGGGTAAGGGTCAAGATTAAGGGTTCAGGTTGGGGTTAGGCTTAGGTTTAGGGTTAGGGGTCAAGGGTTAGGATTAGGGTTAAGTGTTGGGCTTAGGGTTGGGGTTTAGTGTTAAGTTTATCGTTAAGGATTAGGGTTAGGGTCAGGGTTAAATGCTTGGGTGCGGGTAATGGTTAGGGTCAGGGTTAAGGTTTATGGATAGGGTTAGTGTTAAGGGTTTACGGGTAGGTTTAGGGTTCAGGGTTAGAGTTAGCATTAGGGCTTAAGGTTAGGATTAGGTGGTAGGTTAGATTTTAGGGTTAGATCTAGGCGTTAGAGTAAGGGTTAAGAGATAGGGTTAGGTTTAATGCTTAGGATTAGGGTTAGGGTTTGGGGTTAAAGTAAGTGTTAGGGGTTGGGTTTAAGGATCAAAGGTTAGTGTTATTTTTAGCTGTAGTGTTAGGGTTAGGGATAAGGGATAAGGTTGGCGTGAGGGTTTTCCTTACTGTTAGGGTTAAGGTCAGGCTTAGATTAAAGGTTAAGGTTAGGGTCAGCGTTAAGGGTTAGGGTGAGGGTTAACGGTTACGGTAAAGGTTAAGCGTTAGTGTTAGGGATTAGCGATTAGGGTTTTTGGTAAGTGTTAGGGTTAGGATTAGGGTTAAGGGTTGGGCTCAGGTTTAGGGTTAAAGTTTAGTGTTAGGGTTAATGTTTAGTGTTATGGTCCAGTTTAAGTGTTAGGGTCAGGGTTAACGGTTAGGATTAGGCTTAGAGGTTGGGGATATAGTGAGGGTTCAGTGTTAGGGTTAGGTTTAGGGTTCAGGGTTAAGGTTAGCTGTAGGGGTTCTGGTTAGGGTTAGGTGTTAGGTCAGTGTCAGGGTTAGGTCTAGTCGTGAGGGTAAGGTTTAGGGTTAGCTTTAAGAGCTAGGGTTAGGTTTAATGGTTAGGATTAGGATTAGGGTTAAGGGTTAGGGTAAGGCTCAGGGGTTAGGGTTAAGGGTTAAGGGTTTTTGTTAGGCATAGCGTTGGGTTTAGAAGTAAGGGTTACTGTCAGTGTTAGGGTTGAAGGCAGGGTTACGGTTAGAGTTAGCGGTTTAGAATTAGGGTTAGGGATTAGGTGTTACAGTGACGACTAGGAGATAGGGTTAGAATTATGGGATAGGGGTTGTTCTCAGGAAATGGGTTATGCACTAACGTTAGGATAAGAGGTTAAAGTTAGGCTCACGGTGAGGTTTACGTGTTAAGGGGAGAAATAGGAACAGGGTTAGGTGTTATGTTCACGGTGAGGGATATCTGTTACAGGTATTGTTTATGCTTAGCGCACGGGCCCTGTCTGCCTTAGGCGGGGGTGGGGGGAGGTTAGGGGACTGGGATTGTCACCAGGGTCCCACTGTATCGTACTCTGGGTATGGGCCCGTAGGTTTGATGCAGGACACAGTGGTAGAGCCTCCTTTCACGCATGGCATGGGAGGATTGCAGGCTTTCTAAACTCTAAGAAAGCAAGAAGTCTGAGAATTAGATTTAGGGTTAGGATTCTGGTTAGGGTTAAGGATGAAGTTTAGTGTTAGGGTGAGGGCTTAGGGTTAGGGATTAGGGTTAGGGTTAAAGGTTACTCTTAGGTTTAACGGTTACAGTTCGATTTAGGGTTGAGGTTTACGGTTAGGGTTAAGATGAGGGGTTAGGGTTTGGTAGAGGGGTTAGGGTTAGGTACAGGGTTAGGGTTAAGTGTTAGGTTTACGGTTGAAGATTAGGATTAGGGTTAGGATTAAAGGTTAGCGTGAGAGTTAACGGTTAGGGTTAAGGTTAAGAGTTAGGGTTAGGGTTTAGGTTTAGGGTTAAGGGTTAGGTTTAGCTTTAGGGTTCGAGTTATGTGTTAGGGTTTGTGTTAGAGGTTAGGGTTAGGTTTACTGGTCACGGTTAAGGTTACGTTTAGGGGTTAGCATTAGGGTTAAGGATTAGGTTTAGGGTAAGGGTTTAGAGTTAGTGTTGGGCTTTAGGCTCGGGGCCTAGGTTCAGGGTCAGGGGTTAGCATTGGTTGTAGGGCTTAGATTTATCGGTCAGTTTAAGGGCACAGGACCTGGTTAATCTACTGTGAGAGGGGTGCGGTCGGAGTCATCACGAAAGCACAACATCATTCCCTGGGCCCTGGGACAAGATCTACATGCAGGACTCAGGCGGAGCCTCATCTCACACATGGCATGGCTGTATTGTAGGCTTGCTTCACTCGGGAATGGAAGTAGTGTGAGAATTAGGGTTAGGGTTGGGGTTAGGGGTTTCGAGTTAGGGGTTAGGCTTGGAGTCAGGGTTAGGTGCTAGGGATTAGTGGTTAGGGTTAAAGTTAGTGTTACGGGTTAGGTGTTAACTCTGGTTTAGGGGGCCAGGGTAAGGTTTAGGTTTGGAGTTAGCGTTAGGGTTAGGCGTTAGGGTTAAGGGATAGGGTTAGGGTTAAGGGTTAGGCTTAGGGTAAGGGTTCAGGTTTAGGGTTAGGGTCAGGGTTAAGGGTTAGGGTGAGGGTTAACAGTTAGGGATAGGGTTAGGGGGTTAGGGATAGGATTAGGTTTAAGGGTTAGGTTTATGGTCAGGTTTAAGGTTAACATTAGGGGGTTAGGGTTAGTGTTAACTGTAAGTCAGTGTTAGGGTTAGATCTCTAGGCATTAAGGTAAAGGTTAGGTTTAAGGTTAAGTGTTAGGGTTATGTTTAATGGTTAGGCTTGGGATTAGGGTTAAGTGTTAGGGTTAAGGTTAGGGGTTATGACTAAGGATCAACGGTTAGGGTTATTTTTATGCGTAGGGTTAGGGTAAGGTGTTAGGGTTAGTGTTAGTGTTGTTGGTAGGGTTAAGGTTAGGGTTGGCGTTTCAGAATTCGGGATCAGGTGTTATGGTTATGGCTAGGAGTTAGCGTTAGAATTACAGTATAGTGCTTTTTCTCAGGGTGTCATGCATTAACGTTAAGATAAGGTGTTAAAGTTAGGGTTATGGTGAGCTTTACCTCTTAAGGTGAGCAGTATGATCAGGGTTAGGTGTTATGTTCTGGGTTAGTCTTATGGGTGAGGGGTAGGGTTTATGCTCTGGGCACGGGCCCTGTATGCACTAGGAGGCAAAGATAGGGGTCTGTGATGGTCGCTGGTAACCTACTCTATCGTATGCAGTGTATGGGCCTCTGGTTTCCTGCAGGACACTGTCGCAGAGCGGGCTTTCATGCATGGCTTAGTAGGATTGTAGGCTTTCAAAACTCTGAGAAAGCAAGAAGTCTGAGAATTAGATTTCAGGTTAGGATTACGGCACGGTTTAGGGATGAAGATTAGTGTTAGGGTGAGGGCTTAGGGTTAAGGGTTAGGGTTAGGGTTAGGGTTGATGGTAGGTTGAAGTTTAGGGTTGGCACTTTAGAATATGGATGAGGTGTTATGGTTATGGCTAGGGGTTAGGTTTAGAATTATGGGATAGGGCTTCTTCTTTGGGTGCTATGCATTAACGTTAACATAAGGGGATAAATTAGTGTTATGGTTAGGTTTATGTTTTAAGGTGAGCAACAGGATCAGGGTTAGGTTTTATGTTTGGAATTAGGGTTATCTGTTAGGGATAGTGTTTTTGCTTAGCGCACGGGCCCTGTCTTCACCAGGAGGGGCGGGGGTTAGGGACTAGGATTGCCACTGGGAACCCGCTCTATCATGCACTAGTTATGGGCCCCCGGGTTTCTTGCAGGACACAGTGGCAGAGCCTCCTTTTACTCATGACGTGGGAGAATTGTAGGCTTTCTAAACTCTGAGAAAGCAAGAAGTCTGAGAATTAGATTTAGGGGTAGGTTTATGGTAATGTTTAGGGATGAAGGTTAGTGTTAGGGTGCGTTCTTAAGGTCAGTGGTTAGGGTTAAAGGTTAGTGTTAGGTTTAACCGTTACAGTCAGGTTTATGGTTATGTTTTAGGGTTAGGGTTAAGGTTAAGGTTTAGCGTTTGGTACAGTGTTAGGCTTAAGTTTTAGCTTTAGGGTTAAAGATTAGGATTAGGGTTAGGGTTAAGGGCTAGTGTGAGGGTTAATGATAAGGATCAAGACTAAGGGCTAGGGTTTTTGTTAGTGTTAGGAATAAGTCTTCGTGTAGGCTTTAGGGTTAGCGTTAAGTGTTATGGTTAGGGTTAGGTTTAGGGTTCATGGTTAGTGTTATGTTTAGGGGTTAGTGTTAGGGTTAGGGCTTAGGTTTAGGGTAAGGTTTTAGAGTTCGTGTTCAGCGTTACGGTCGGAGCTTATGTTTACCGTTAGGGGTTAGTGTTAGTGTTAGGGCTGAGATTTAGCTTTTAGTTTAAGGGCACAGGACCTGTTTTATCTACGGTGAGAAGGGTGCTGTCGGAGTCTCCACGAAAGCACAAAATCGTTCCCTGATCCTTGGGAAAAGACCTACATGCAGGACTCAGGTGGAGCCTCATCTCACGCATAGTATAGCTGTATTGTAGGCTTGCTTCACTCTGAGAATGGAAGTAGTGTGAGAATCAGGGTTAGGGTTTGGGTTAGGGGTTTGGAGTTTGGGATTATGGTTCGAGTCAGGGTTAGGTCCTAGGGATTAGGAGTTAGGGTTAGTGTTAGGGATAGGGGTTAGTTGTTGGGTTTGGGTTAGGGTGCTAGGGTTAGGTTTAGGGTTGGGGTTAATATTAGGGTTAGCGTTTAGGGTTAAAGGATAGGATTATGGTTAAGGGTTTGGCTTAGGGTTAGGGTTAAGGGTTAGTGTTAAGGTTTAGGGTTAAGTTCAGGGTTACGTGTTAGGGTGAGGGTTAACAGTTAGGGTTATGGTTAGCGTCTTAGGGATAGGGTTAGGGTTAGAGTTAGGGGTTAGGATTAAGGGTGAAGTGTTAGGGTTATTTTTAGGCATAGTTTTAAAGTTAGGGGCTAGGGTAATGTTTGGTTTGATGGTAGGTTTAAGGTTAGGGTTAGCAGTTTAGAATTCGCATTAGGGATTAGGTGTTATGGTTATGGCTTGGAGTTAGGGTTAGAATTCAGAGATAGGAGTTGTTCTCAGGGTAAGTGTTATGCATTAACGTTATGATAAGGGGTTAAATTTAGGGTTATGGTGAGATTTACATTTTAAGGTGAGCAATGGGATCAGGGTCAGGTGTTATGTTCAGGGTTATGGTTAGGGGTGAGGGGTAGGGTTTATGCTTACGACTCGGGCCCTGTCTGCACTAGGCAGGGGGGGAGGGGTTTGGGGTTGCGATTGTCGTCGGGAACCCACTCTAGTGTATGCTGAGTATGGGCACTGGGGTTTCCGGCAGGACACAGTGGTAGAGCCTCCTTTTATTCATGGCATGGGAGGATTGTAGGCTTTCTAACGCTGAGAAAGCAAGAAGTCTGATAATTAGATTTAGGGTTAGGATTATAGTTAGGGTTAGGAATGAGGTTAGTGCTAGGGTGAGGGATTAGGGCTAGGGATTATGGGTAGAGTTAAGGTTAAATGTTAGAGTTAGGTTTAACGGTTACAGTTAGGTTTAGGGTTACGTTTTAGGGTGAGGGTTATGGTTAGGGGTTAGGGTTTGGTACAGGGTTAGGGTTAAGTGTTAGGTTTAGGGTTAAAGATTAGAATTCGGATTAGGGTTGACGGTTAGTGTGAGTGTTAATGGTTAAGTTTGTGTTTAAGGGTTAGGGTTAGGGTTTAGGGCTAGTGTTAAGCGTTCGTGTTAGATTTAGGGTTAGAGTAAAGTGTTATGGTTAGGGTTATGGGTTAGCATTAGGGTTAAAGGTTAAGGGTTAGGTTTATTTTCAGGCACAGGGTTAGGATTAGGTGTTAGGGTTAGTGTTACCGTTAAGGTTTTTTGTAGGCTTAAGGTTAGGTTTAGCAGTTTAGAATTAGGGTTAGGGATTAGGTGTTATGGTTATGGTAAGGAGTTAGGGTTAGAATTATGGCATAGGGGTTGGTCTCAGGGTCAGTTTTATGCTTAAAGTTAGGGTAAGCGGTTAAAGTTAGTGTTACGGTGAGCTTTACGTGTTAAGGTGAGCAATAGGATCAGGGTTAGGTTTTATGTTCAGGGTTAGGGTTATGGGTGAGGGGTAGAGTTTATACTTAGGGTTAGGGTTAGGGTTAGGGTTTAGGCTTAAGGATCAAGGGTTAGGGTTAGGGTTAGTGTTAGGGCTGTTGGTAAGGTTAAATTTAGGGTTAGCAGCTTACAATTAGGTATTAGGTTTTACAGTTATGAATAAGAGTTAGGGTTAGAATTATGGGATAGGTGTTGTCCTCAGGGTAAGTATTATTCATTAACGTTAGGATAAGGGGTTAGGGTTAGGGTTATGGTGAGTTTTACATGTTAAGGTGAGCAATAGGATCAGGGTCAGATGTTATGATCAGGGTTATGGTTATGGGTTAGGGGCAGTGTTTATGCTTAGGGCACAGGCCCTGTCTTCACTAGGTGGGGGGGCTCGGAGGCTGGGATTGTCACCAGGAACCCACTCTATCGTATGCTGGGTATGGGCCTCTGGGTTTCATGCAGGGCACAGTGGCAGAGCCTCCTTTCATGCATGGCATGGGAGGATTGTAGGCTTTCTAAACTCTGAGAAAGCAAGAAGTCTCAGAATTAGATTTAGGGTTAGGATTACGGTTAGGGTTAGGGATGAAGTTTAGTGTTAGGGAGAGGGCTTAGTGTTAGGGATTAGGGTTTGGTACAGGGTTAGGGTTAAGTGTTCGGCTTAGGGGTAAAGATTAGGATTAGTGTTAGGTTTAAGGGTTAGCTGAGGGTTAACGGTTAGGGTTAAGGTGAAGGGTTAGGGTTAGGGTTTAGGGTTAGGATTAGGGGTTCGTGTTAGGTTTAGGGTTACACTTAAGTGTTAGGGTTTAGGTTCGGGTTTAGGGTTCATGGTTAAGGTTATGTTTAGGGGTTAGGTTTAGGGGTTAGGTTTGGTGTAAGGGTATAGTGTTAGTGAAGGGAGTTTGGGTCAGGGTTTCTGTTTAGGGTAGGGGTTAGTGTTAGGACTTAGATTTAGCGATTAGTTTAAGGTCAGAGGACCTGTTTAATCTATGGTGAGAAGGGTGTGGAATCGGTCGCTGAGACACCACAGCATTGTACCCTGGGCCTTGGGCTCAGACCTACATGCAGGAATCAGGGGGAGCCTGTTCTCATGCATGGCATGGTTGTATTGTAGGCTTGGTTAACTCTTAGAATGGAAGAAGTGTGAGAATTAGGGTTATGGTTAGGGTTAGGGATTTGGGTTTAGGAGAGAGTGTTCAAATGAGGGTTAGGGGTTAGGCATTAGGGGTTAGGGTTAGTGTTAGGGTTAGGGGTTGGGGTGAGGGTTGGGTTAGGGGCTAGGGTTAGGTTTAGGGTTGGGGTTAGTGTTAGCGTTCGAGTTAGGGATTAGAGTTAGGGTTAAGGGATAGGATTAGGGTTAAGAGTTTGGCTTAGGGTTCAGGTTAAGGGTTAGGGTTATGGTTAAAGATTAGTGTTAGTTTAAACAGTTACAGTTAGGTTTAGGGTTAAACTTTAGGGTGAGGGCTTTTTAAACTCTGAGAGAGGAAGACGTCTGAGATTAAGATTTAGGGATAGGATTATGGTTAGGATTAGGGATGACGATTAGTGTTAGGGTGAGGGCTTAGGGTTAAGGGTTAGGGTTAGAGTTAGGGTTAAGGTTAGTTTTAGTTTTAACGGTTAAAGTTAGGTTTAGGGTTAAGGTTTATTGTCAGGGTTAAGGTCAGGGGTTAGGGTTTCGTACAGGGTAAGAGTTAAGTGTTAGGTTTAGGGTTAAAGATTAGCATTATGGTTAGTGTTAAAGGTTAGTGTGAGGGTAAAAGTTTAGGGTTAAGTTTAAGGGCTAGGGTTAGGGGTTAGTGTTAGGGTTAAGGGGTCTTGTTAGGTTTAGGGTTACAGTTAAGTGTTATGGTTAGTGTTAGGGGTTACGGTTAGGCTTAGGGTTCATGGATAGTGTAACATTTAGGGGTTAGGGCTAGGGTTAAATGATAGTGTTAGAGTTAAGGCTTAGGCTTTGGGTAAAGGTTTAGGGATAGGTTTACGGGTTAGGGTTAGTGTCAGGGTTAAATGTTAGGGTGAGAGTTAACAGTTATGGTTAGGGTTATTGGTTAGGGGTTGTGTTTATGCTTAGGGCACGTGCCTTGTCTGCACTAGGCGGAGAGGTTAGGGGGCTAGCATATTCGCCGGGAAATCACTCTATCGTATGCTGGGTATTGGCCCCTGGACACAGTGGCAGGGCCTCCTTTCACACATGGCGTGGGAGGATTATAGGCTTTCTAAACTCTGAGAAAGAAAAAGTCTGAGAATTAGATTTAGGGTTAGGATTATGGTTAGAATTAGGGATGAAGTTTAGTGTTAAGGTGATGCCTTAGGGTTAGGGGTTAGGTTTAGGGTCAGAGTTAAAGGTTAGTGTTAGGTTTAACAGTTACAGTTAGGTTTAGCATTAAGGTTTAGTGTTAGGGTTCAGTTTAGGGGATAGGTTTTGGTACAGGTTAAGGTTTAAGTGTTAAGTTTAGAGTTAAAGATTACAATTAGGGTTAGGTTTAAAGGTAAGTGTGAGGATTAACGGTTAGGGTTAAGCATGAGGGTTAGGGATTAGGTTTAGTGTTAAGGGTTTATGTTAGTTTAGGGTTAGAGTTAAGTGTTATGGTTAGGGTTAGGGGTTAGGGTTAGATATAGGGTGCATGGTTAGGGTTACGTTTAGGGGTTAGGGTTACGGGTTAGGTTTAGGGTGAGTGTTTGGTGTTAGTGTTGGGCATTAGGATAAGGGCTTAGGTTTAGGGTTAGCGTTTAGGTTTAGTGTTAGGGCTTAGATTTAGCGGTTAGTTTAAGGGCACAGGACCTGTTTAATCTATGGTGAGACGGGTGCAGAATTGGTCCCCTTGACACCACACCATCGTACCTGGGCCTTGGGCCCAGACCTACATGCAGGACTCAGGCGGAGCCTCTTCTCACTCATGGCATGGCTCTATTGTAGGCTTGGTGAACTCTGAAAATGGAGGAAGTGTGAGAATTAGGGTTATGGTTATGGTTAATTGTTTGGGGTTAGGGGTTAGGGTTCGAGTGTGGTTCAGGGGTTAGAAATTAGGAGTTAGTGTTAGTGTTAGGGTTAGGGGTTAGGGGTTAGTGTTGGTTTAGGGGCTAGGGTTAGATTCAGAGTTAGGGTTAGTGTTAGGGTTAGGGTTAGGGATTATGGTTAGGGTTAGGAATTAGGGTTAGGGTTAGGCTTAAGGGATAGGATTAGGGTAAAGGGTTAAGGCTTAGGGTTAGCATTAGGGATTAGGGTTAGGGTTAAATGTTAGGGTTTTGGTCTGATTTAAGGGTTAGGGTGAGCGTTAACAGTTAGGGTTAAGGTTAATTGTTAGGATTGGGGGTTAGGCTTAAGGATTCGTATTAGGGTTAGGGTATAAGGGTGAGACTTAAGTCTTATGGTTAGGGACAGGGCTTTTGGTTAGGGATAAGGGTTAGGAGTTAGGGTTACTTTTAGGCATAGGGTAGGATTAGGGGTGAGGGTTAGGGTTAGGGTTAGTGTTAGGGTTGTTGGTAGTGTTAAGGTTAGGGTTAGCAGTTTAGAATTAGGGTTAGGGATTAGGTTTTATGGTTATGGCTAAGATTTAGGGTTAGAATTATGGGATAGGCGTTGTTCTCAGTGTAAGTGTTATGCATTAACTTTAGGAGATGCGGTTAAAGTTAGGGTTACAGTGTGGTCTACATGATAAGGTGAGCAGTAGGATCAGGGTTAGGTGTTACGTTCAAGGTTAGGGTTATATGTTAGGCGTACTTTTTATGCTTAGGGCACGGGCCCTGTCTGCACTAGGCGGGAGGATTAGGGGTCTAGGATTGTGGCCGAGAACTTTCTCTATCGTACACTGGGTATGGGTCCCTGGGTTTCATGCAGGACACAGTGGCAGAGCCTCTTTTCACGCATGGCATGGGAGGATTGTAGGCTTTCAAAACTCTGAGAAAGCAAGAAGTCTGAGAATTAGATTTAGGGATAGGATTATGGTTAGTGTTAAGGATAAAGTTTAGCATTAGGGTGAGGGCTTAGGGTTAGGGGTTAGAGTTACGGTCAGGGTTAAAGGTTAGTGTTAGGTTTAATGGTTACAGTTAGCTTTAGGGTCAAGTGTTAGGGTTAAGGTTAAGGTTAGGGGTTAGGTTTTGGTACAGGGTAAGGGTTAACTGTTAGGTTTAGGGTTAAAGATTACGATTAGGGTTAGGTTTAAGGGTTAGTGTGAGAGTTAACGGTTAGGGTTAAGGTTAAGTGTTAGGGTTAGTGGTTAAGTTTAGGTTTAAGTGTTCATGTTAGGTTTAGGGTTAGAGTTAAGTGTTATGGTTAGGGTTTGGGGTTAGGGTTAGGTTTAGGGTTCATCGTTATGGTTACGTTTAGGCATTAGGGTTATGGGTAAGGATTAGGGTAAGGGTTTAATGTTAGTGTTGGGCGTTAGGGTCAGGGCTTAAGTTTAGGGTTAAGGGTTAGTGTTAGAGTTAGCGTTAGGGCTTAGATTTAGAGGTTATTTTAAGGGCACAGGACCTGTGTAATCTATGGTGAGAAGTGTGCAGAATGGGTCATCGCCACACCACACCATCGTACCCTAGGCCTTGGGCCCAGACCTACATGCAGGTCTCAGGCAGAGCCTCTTCTCACGCATGGCATGGTTTTATTGTAGGCTTGGCTAACTCTGAGAATGGAGGAAGTGTGAGAATTATGGTTATGATTAGGGTTAGGTGTTTGGGGTTAGGGGTTAGTGTTCGCGTGAGGGTTAGGTGTTAGGGATTAGGGGTTAGGGTTAATGTTAGCATTAGGGGTTAACGGTTAGGGTTGGGTTAGGGACTAGAGATAGATTTAGGGTTGGGGTTAGGGTTAGGGTTAGGGGTTAGGGTTAGGGTTAAGGGATAGGATTAGGGTTAAGTGTTAAGGCTTAGGGTTAGCATTAAGGGATAGGGTTAGGGTTAAGGGTTAGGGTTATGGTCCGAGTTAAGGGTTAGGGTGAGGGTTAACAGTTAGGGTTAGGGTTATAAGTTAGGGATAGTGTTAGGTTTAAGGTCTAGGGTTAGGGTTAGAGGTAGCTTTACTGCTAAGATTAGGTCTCGGCATTAAGGTAAGGGTTAGTGTTAGGGTTAAGGGTTAGGGTTAGGTTTAATTGTTAGGATTAGGATCAGAATTAAGGGTTAGGCTTAGGGTTAGGGGATAGGGTTAGGGTTTAGGGTAAACTTTTAAAGTTATGTTTAGGGATAAGGTTAGGGTTAGCGTTTAAGGTTAGGGTTAGTATTAGGGTTGTTTGTAGGGTTAAGGTAATGTTTAGTGGTTAGAATTAGGGTTAGGGATTAGGGGTTACTGTTATGGCTAGGAGTTAGGGTTAGAATTAAGTGATAGGGGTTGTTCTTAGCATAAGTGTTATGCATTAATGTTAGGATAAGTGGTTAAAGTTAGGTTTACGGTGAGGTTTATGTGTTAAGGTGAGCAATAGGATCAGGGTTAGAATTATGAGTGAGGGGTAGGGTTTTGCTTAGGGTATGGGCCCTGTCTGCCCTAGGAGTGGGATTGAGGGGGATGCGATTGTCACCAGAAACCCACTCTATCGTATGCAGGGTATGGGCCCATGGGTTTCTTGTAGGACACTCTGGCAGAGCCTGATTTCACGCATGGTAAAGGAGGTTTGTAAGCTTTCAAATCTCTAAGAAAGTAAGAAGTCTGAGAATTAGATTTAAGGTTAGGATTATCGTTATGGTTAGGGATGAAGTTTAATCTTAGGGTGAGGGCTTCGGGTAAGGGGATACGGTTAGTTTTAGGGTTAAAAGTTACTGTTAGGTTTAACAGTTACAGTTAGACTTAGGGTTTAGGTTTAGGGTTAGGGTTAAGCTTAGGGGTTATGGTTTGGTACAGGGTTAGGGTTAAGTGTTAGGGTTAGGGTTAAAGATCATGACAAGGGTTAGAGTTAAGGGTTAGTTTGAGTGTTAACAGTAGGGTTAAGGATAACTTTTAGGGTTAGGGGTTAGGATTAGTGTTAGGGCTGAGATTTAGCGGTTAGTTTAAGGGCACAGGACCTGTTTAATCTATGGTGAGAGTGGTGCACAGGGTCGCTGCGACACAACACCACCGTACGCTGGGCCTTGGGCCAAGACCTACATACAGGACTCAGGTGGAGCCTCTTCTCACGCATGACATGGCTGTATTGTAGGCTTGGTTAACTCTGAGAATGGAAGAAGTGTCAGAAATCGGGTTAGGGCTGGCTGTAGGTGTTTTTAACCCCTAACCCTAACACTAACCCCCTAATCCTAACCCTAACACTAACCCCAAGGTTAAATCTAACCTTAACCCCTACGACAACCCTAACCCTAACCCTAACCCCTCTCACTGTAGAATAAACAGGTCCTGTGCCCTTAAACTAACCACTAAATCTAAGCCCTAACATCAACCCTAACCTCTGACCCTAAACCTAAGCCCTGAGCCTAAAGCCCAACACTAACTCTAAACTCTTACCCTAAAGCTAATCCCTAACCCTAATGCTAACCTCTAAACGTAACCCTAACTGTGAACCCTAAACCTAACCCTAACCTCGAGCGCTAACCATAGCACTTAACTCTAACCCTAAACCTAACATGAACCCTTAATCCTAACACTAACCCTAACCCTAACTCTTAACTTTAACCTTGACTGTTAACCCTCACACTAACCTTTAAACCTAACCTTAATCGTAATCTTTAACCCTAAACCTAATATTTAACCCTAATCCTGTACCAAACCCTAAACCCTAACCTTAAACCTAACCATAAACCTTAACCCTGAACCTAACTGTAACGGTTAAAACTAAGAGTAACCTGTAACGCTACCCGTAACCCCTAACTCTAAGCCTTCACCCTAATACTAACCTTGATCTTTAACCCGAACCCTAACCCTAACCCTAAATCTAATTCTCAGTCTTCTTGCTTTCTTAGAGTTTAGAAAGCCTACAATCCTCCCATGCCATGCGTGAAAGGAGGCTCTTCCACTGTGTCCTGAATGAACCGCTGGGGCCCATAACCAGAGTACGATAGAGTGGGTTCCTGGTGACAATCCCAGCCCCCTAACCCCCCCCCCCCCGCCTAATGCAGACAAGGCCCGTGCCCTAAGCATAAACTCTACACCTCACCCAAAACTCTAACCCTGAAAATAACATTTAACCCTGATTCTATTGCTCACCTTAGAATGTAAACCTCACCATAACCTGAACTTTAACCTCTTATCCTAACGTTAATGCATAACACTTACCCTGAGATTAACCCCTATCCCATAATTCTAACCCTATCTCCTAGTCATAACTGTGACAACTAATCCCTAACCCTAATTCTAAACCACTAACACTAACTGTTACCCTACGTAGTTACTGTTACGGTAACCTACTGTTACCCTAACACTGAACCTAACCCTTACTCCTAACGCCAAAGCTATGGCTAAAAATAATGCTAACCCTTGACCCTTTACCCTAACTCCTAACCCTAACCCTAATCCTAACCACTAAACCCAACCTTAGCTCTTAACCCTAACCCTAAACCTTACCCTGACGCCTAGACCTAACACTAACACTAAACTAACACCTAACCCTAATCATAACCCCTAAAGCTAACCCTAACCCTGAACCCTAAACCTAACTCTAACACTTAATACTAACTATATCCCTAACCCCTAACCCCAACCCTAACCCTAACCGTTAACCCTCACCCTAACCCTTAAACCGGACCCTAACACTAAATCTTAACCCTAAAGCTACGCCCAACCCTTAACCATAATCCTATCCCTTAACCCTAAACCTAACCCCTAACCCTAAACCTAACACTAACCCCAATCCTAATTCTAACCATAGCCCTTAATACATCACTACGCCTAACCCCTAACCCTAACCCTAACCCCTAATGCTAACCCTAACACTGAACCCTAAACCTAACCCTATCCCTAACCCTTAAACATAACTCTGTCCCTAACCAATAATCCTAAGCCTAATCTTTAACCCTCACCCTAGAGCTTAACTCAAACCGTAACCCTAAGCCTAAACCCCAACCCTAACACTTAACACAAACCCTAAGCCTAAACACTTAACGCCAATCCTATCCTTTAACCCTAACACTAACCCTGATGCCTAATCCTAACCCTAACACTAACCCCAACCATAAATCTAACCCTAGCCCCTAACGCAAAACTAACCCCTAACCCTAACACTAACCCTAAATCCTAGTCCCTAACCACTAAACCTCACTTGAACCCTAACCCCTAACACCAAACCCTTAACCCTAACCATAACCCTATTTCTCACACTACTTCCATTCTCAGAGTTAACCAAGCCTAAAATACAACCATGCAATGCGTGAGTAGAGTTTCCGCATGAGTCCTGCAAGTAGGTCTGGGCCAAAGGCCCAGGATCCGATGGTGTGGTGTCGCATGGAAACATTCTGCACCCTTCTCACCATAGATTACACAGGTCCTGTACCCTTAAACTAACCGCCAAATCAAAGCCCAAACACTGACCCTAACCCCTAACCCTACCTAAGCCCTGACCCTAATGCCCAACACTAACACTAAACGCTTACCCTAAACCTAACCCCTAAATGTAACCTTAACCATGAACCCTAAACCTAACCCAAACCCCTAACCCTAACCATAACACTTAACTCTAACCCTAAACCTAACATGAACACTTAACCCTAACCCTAACCCATAAACCTAACACTTAACCTTAACCCTAACCGTTAACCCTCACACTAAACCTTAACCCTAACCCTAATCCTAATCTTTAAGCCTAAACCTAGCACTTAACCCTTACCCTGTACCAAAACCTAACCCCTAATCTTAACCCTAAGCTTAAACCTTAAAGCTTAACCCTAAACCTAACTGTAACTGTTAAACCTAACACTAACCTTTAACCCTGACCCTAACTGAAACCCCTAACCCTAAGCCCTCACCATAACAGTAACCTATATTGCTAACCCTAACCCTAATCCTAGCCCTAAATTTAATTCTCAGACTTCTTGCTTTCTCAGAGTTTACAAAGCCTACAATCCTCCCATGCCATGTGTAGAAGGAGGCTTGGCCACTGTGTCCGGCATGAAACCAAGGGGCCCATACCCAGTGTATGATAGAGTGGCTTCCGGCATCTATCCCAGCCCTCTAAGCCCCCTCCTAGAGCAGAGAGGGCTCGTGATATAAGCATAAACACTACCCCTCACCCATAACCCTAACCCTGAACATCACAGCTCACCCTGATACTATTGCTCACCTTAACACATCAACCTCACCATAACTCTAACTTGAACCTGTTATCCTAACGTTAATGCATAAGACTTACCCTAAGAACAACCCCTATCCCTTAATTCTAACCCTAACTCCTAGCCACAATTGTAACACCTAATCCCTAAGGCTAATTCAAAACTGCTAAACATTACCTTATCCTTACAAACTAACCCTAACCCTAACCGCTAACCCTAACCGTACACCTAAAAATAACCGTAACACTTGACACTTAACCCTAACCCTTAACCCTGATCCTAATCCTAACACTTAAACCTAACCCTAACTCTTAAGCCTAACACTAACACGTACCCTAATGCCTAGACCTAACCCTAAGAGTAAACGTAACCCCTAACCCTAACCCTAATCCCTAATGCTAACCCTAACACTGAACCCTAATCCTAAGCCTTAAACCTAACTCTATCCTTAACCCATAACCCTAGCCCTAACCGTTAACCCCACACTAACCCTTAACTCGAACTGTAACCCTAACCCTTAAAACTAAACCTAACACTTAACGCTAACCCTAAGCCTTAACGCTTAACCCTTATCCTATCCCTTAACCCTAACCCTAACCCATAACGCTAACCCTAACCCCACTCTAAATCTAACCCTAGCCCCTAACCCAACCCTAACCCCTAAGCCCTAACCCTATCACTAAACCCAACACCTACTCCCTAACCCCTAATCCTCACTCGAAGCTTAAGCCCTAACCCTAAGCCCTCTCCCTGACTAATCTTCATCCCTAACCCTAACCATAATCCTAACCCTAAATCTAATTCTCAGACTTCTTGCTATCTCAGAGTTTTAAAAGCCTACAATTCTCCAAAGCCATGCGTGAAAGCTGGCTCTGCCACAGTGTCCTGCATGAAACCCAGGAGCCCATACTCTGTGTACAATAGAGTGGGTTCCCGGGGACAATCACAGCCCCCTAACTCCCCCTGCTAGTGCTGACAGGGCCCATGCCCTAAGCAAAAACCCTGCACCTCACCCATAACCCTAACCCTGAACATAACACCTAACCCTGATGTTATTGTTCACCTTAACACGTAAACCTCACTGTAACCCTAACTTTAACCCCTATCCTAATGTTATTGCATAACACTTACCCTAAGAACAAACCCTATCCCTTAATTCTAAGCCTAACTCCTAGCATAACCGTAACACTTAATCCCTAACCTTAATTCTAAACTGCTAAACATTACCTTCACCCTACAAACAACCCTAACACTAACCCTAACTCTAACCGCTAACCCTAACCCTAACCATTACCCTGATCATAATCCTAACAATTAAACCTAACCCTAATTCTTAACCCTAACACGAACCATTACCATAATGCCTAGACCTAACCCTAACTGTAACCCTAACCCCTAACCCTAACCCTAACCGCTAATGCTAACCCTAACCCCGAACCCTAAACCTAACCCTAACCCTATCCCTTAAACCTATTACTATCTCTAAACCATTACCCTAATCGCAACTGTTAACCCTCACTCTCACCCTTAACTTGGACCGAAACCCTAACCCTTAACCCTAACCTTAACCCTTACTGCTAATCTTAAGCCTTCACCCTTTACCTTAATCCTATCTTGTAAGCCTAACCCTAACGCTGACCCCTAACCCACCTGAACATTAACCCTAAACCTAAATCTAACGCTAGCCCCTTACAAAAACCTAACACCTAAGCCCTGACACACTAATCCTAACTTCTAATTCCTAACCACTAAACTTCACTCAAACCCAAACCTCTAACCCCAAACACATAACCCTAACCATAACCCTAATTCTCACACTTCCTTTGTTCTCAGAGTTGACCAAGCCTACAATAGAGCCATGCCACGAGTGAGAAGAGGCTCTGCCTGAGTCCTGCATGTAGGTCTGGGCCCAAGGCCCAAGTACGATGGTGTGGTGTTGAGGCGACCCAGTCTGCACCCTTCCCACCATAGATTAAACAGAGCATGTGCCCTTAAACTAACCACTAACTCTAAGCCCTAACACTAAACCTAAATCCTAACCCTAAACCTCGGCCCTTATCCTAACGCCCAACAGTAACACTAAACACTCGCCCTATACTTAACCCGTAACCCGAACCCCTAAATGTAACCCTAACCATGAACCCTAAACCTAACCCTAACCTCTAGCCATAACCATAACACTTAACTCTAAACCTAAATGTTACACGAAGCCTTATTCCTAACCCTAAGCCCAACCCTAACCCTTAATCTTGAAACTTACCATTAACCCTCACACTAACCCTTAACCCTAACCCTAATCCTAATCTTTAACCATAAAGCTAACACTGAAGCCTAACCCTGTGCCAAACGATAAAACCAAACCTTAACCCTAACCCTGAAACTTAACCGTAAACGTAACTGTAACTGTTAAAAATAACACAAACCTTTAACCCTAACCCCTAACCCTAAGAGCCCACCCTAACACTAATCTTCCTCGATAAACATTACCATAATCCTACCCCTAAATCTAATTGTCAGACTTCTTGCTTTCTCAGAGTTTAGAAAGCCTAAAATCCTCCCATGCCATGAGTAAAAGGGGGCTCTACCACTGTGTCCTGCATGAAACCCAGGAGCCCATATCCAGCGTACGATAGAGTGGGTTCCCGGGGACAATCCCATCCCCCTAACCCCAGCCCCCCGCCCAGTGCAGACAGGGCCTGTACGCTAAGTATAAACACTACCCCTAACAGATAACCCTCACCCTGAATATAACACCTGACCCTGATCCTATTGCTCACCTTAAAACATAAACCTCCCTGTAACCCTAACTTATCCCCTTATCTTAACCTTAATGCATAAAACCCTGAGAAGAAGCCCCATCCCATAATTCTAATCCTAATCCCCAGCCATAACCATAAGACCTCATCCCTAATTCTAAAATGCCAACCCTAAACTTCACCCTACAAACAACCCTAACCCTAACCCTAACCTCTAACCCTAAGCCCTCACCCTATCACTAATCTTCATCCCTAAACCATACCGTAATCATAACCCTAAATCTAATTCTCAGACTTCTTGCTTTCTCAGAGTTTTGAAAGCCTACAATCCTACTAAGCCATGCATGAAAGCCGGCTCTGCCACATGTCCTGCAAGAAACCCAGAGGCCCATACACAGCGTACGATAGAGTGGGTTCCCAGCGACCACAACCGACCCCTAACTTCGATTCCTAGGGCATACAGGGCCCATGCCCTAAGCATAAACACTACCCCTCACCCATAACCCTAACCCAGAACATAACACCTAACCCTGATCCTACTGCTCACCTTAACACGTAAACCTCACCCTAACCCTAATTTTAACCCCATATCGTAACGTTAATGCATGACACCCTGAGAACAAGTCCTATACTGTAATTCTAACCCTAACTCCTAGCCATAAGCATAACACCTAATCTCTAATTCTGAAACACCAACCCTAACCTTAACCCTACCAACAACACTAACACTAATCCTAACCCCTTACCCTAACCCTACGCCTAAAAATAACCATAACCGTTGATCCTTAGTCATAACCCCTAACCTTAACCCTAACCCTTAACCCTAATCCCAATCCTAACCATTAAACATAACCCCAACTCTTAACCCTAACTCTAACCTTTACCTTAATGCCTAGAGTTCTAACCCCAACACTGACCTACAGTTAGAAGTAACACAAACCCCTAATGCTAACCTTAAACCTGAACAATAAACCTAATCCTTAACAATAACACCCTAACCCTAACCCTAACCCTTAACCCTGACCCTAACCCTAAACCTTAACCCTAACCCTGAACCCTAACCCTAAGCCTACCCTTAACTCTAACCCTATCCATTAACCCTAACCGCTAACGATAACACTTACCCCAACCCTAAACCTACCCCTGGCTCCCTAACCCAGAATTAACACCGAACCCGTAACACTAACTCTACCCCTAACCACTAGCACCTAACCCTGACTCGAAACCTAACCCCTAACTCGAAACCCCTAACCCCAACCCTAACCTTAATTCTCACACTGCTTCCATTCCTGAGTGAAGCAAGCCTACAATACAGCCATGCCATGTGTGAGATGAGGATCCGCCTGAGTCCTGCATGTAGGTCTTGTCCCAGGGCCCAGGGAATGATGTTGTGCTTTCGTGGTGACTCCGACCGCACCCCTCTCACTGTAGATTAACCAGGTCCTGTGCCCTTAAACTGACCGCTAAATCTAAGCCCTACCACCAACCCTAACCCCTGACCCTGAACCTAAGCCCCGAGCCTAAAGCCCAACACTAACTCTCAACACTTACCCTAAACCTAATCCCTAACCCTAATGCTAACCCCTAAACATAACCCTAACCGTGAACAGTAAACCTAACCCTAACCTCTAACACAAACCCTAACACATAACTCTAACCCTAAAACTAACCCTAACCCTTAACCCTAAACCTAAACCCTAACCCTAACCCTTAACCTTAATCTTAACCGTTAACTCTCATGCTAACCTTTAATCCTAACCCTAATCTTAATCTTCAACCCTAAACCTAACACAACCCTAACCCTGTACCAAAACCTAACCCCTCATCTTAACCCTAACCGCAAACCTCAACCCCAACACGAACTGTAACCGTTAAACCTAATAGTAACCTTAAACCATAACCCTAATCTGTAACCCTATCCCCTCATCATAACACTACACTTCATCCTGAACCCTAACCATAATCCTAACCCTAAATCTAATTCTCAGACTTCTTGCTTTCTTAGAGTTTAGAAAGCCTGCAATCCTCCCATGCCATGTGTGAAAGGAGGCTCTACCACTGTGTCCTGCATGAAACCCACGGGCCCATACCCAGAGTCCGATACAGTGGGTTCCCGGTGACAATCCCAGCCCCCTAACCTCCCCCCAGCTTAATGCCGACAGGGCCCGTGCGCTAAGCATAAATGATACCTTTAACAGATAACCCTAACCCTGAACATGGCACCTAACCCTGTTCCTATTTCTCCCCTTAACACGTAAACCTCACCGTGAGCCTAACTTTAACCTCTTAACGTAACGTTAATGCATAACCCATTCCCTGAGAACATCCCCTATCCCATAATTCTAACCCTATCTCCTAGTCATAACTGTAACACCTAATCCCTAACCCTAATTCTCCACTGCTAAGCCTAACCGTAACGCTGCCTACAACCCTAACACTGACAGGAACCCTTAGTTCTAACCCCAACGCTATGCCTAACAAAAGCCCTAACCCTTCACCCTTCACCCTAACCCCTAAGCATTACCCTAGCCTTTAACCGTAATCCTAATCCTAACCATTAAACCTAACCCTAGCTCTTAAAGCTAACCCTAAACCTTACCCTCACGACTAGACCTAACCCTGACACTAACCTAACACCTAACCCTAACCATAACCCCTAAAGCTAACCCTAACCCTGAACCCTAAACCTAACCCTAACACTGAACCTTCACTATATCCCTAACGCCTAAGCCTAATCCTAACTGTTAACCCTCACCCTAACACTTAAACTGGACCATAACACTAAACATTAACCCTAACACTAAACTTTAACCCTAACCATAAGCCCAACACTTAACCCTAATCCTATCCCCTAACCCTAAGCCCTAACCCTAAACCTAACCCTAACCCCAACCCTAACCCTTAATCTTGACCCTTACCATTAACCCTCACACTAACCCTAATCCTAATCTTTAACCATAAAGCTAACACTGAAGCCTAACCCTGTGCCAAACGCTAAACCCAAACCTTAACCCTAACCCTGAAACTTAACCATAAACCTAACTGTAACTGTTACACCTAACACTAACCTCTAACCCTAACCCCTAACCCTAAGACCCCACCTTAACACTAACGCTAACCCTAAACATTATCATAATCCTACCCCAAATCTAATTCTCGGACTTCTTGCTTTCTTAGAGTTTAGAAAGCCTAAAATCCTCCCATGCCATGAGTAAAAGGGGGCTCTGCAGCTCTCTCTTGCATGAAACCAGGAGCCCATACCTAGCGTATGATAGAGTGGGTTCCCGGGGACAATCCCATCCCCCTAACCCCAGCCCCCCGCCCAGTGCAGACAGGGCCTGTACGCTAAGTATAAACACTACCCCTAACAGATAACCCTCACCCTGAACATAGCACCTGACCCTGATCCTATTGCTCACCTTAAAACATAAATCTCCCCGTAACCCTAACTTTTCCCCTTATCTTAACCTTAATGCATAACACCCTGAGAAGAAGCCCTATCCCATAATTCTAATCCTAACCCCTAGCCATAACCGTAACACCTCATCCCTAATTCTAAAATGCCAACCCTAACCTTCACCCTGCCAACAACCCTAACCCTAACCCTAACCCCTAACCCTAAGCCCTCACCCTATCGCTAATCTTCATCCCTAAACCGTACCGTAATCCTAACCCTAAATCTAATTCTCAGACTTGCTTTCTCAGAGTTTTGAAAGCCTACAATCCTACTAAGCCATGCATGAAAGCCCGCTCTGCCACAGTGTCCTGCATGAAACCCAGAGGCCCATACACTGCGTACGATAGAGTGGGCTCCCAGCGACCATCACAGACCCCTAACTTCGCCTCCTAGTGCATACAGGGCCCGTCCCCTAAGCATAAACCCTACCCCACACCCATAACCCTAACCCAGAACATAACACCTAACCCTGATCCTACTGCTCACCTTAACACGTAAACCTCACCCTAACCCTAACTTAACCCCTTATCTTAACGATAATGCATGACACCCTGAGAACAAGCCCTATACCGTAATTCTAACCCTAACTCCTAGCCATAACCATAACACCTAATCCCTAATTCTGAAACGCCAACCCTAACCTTAACCCTACCGACAACACTAACACTAACCCTAAAACCCTTACCCTAACCCTACGCCTAAAAATAACCCTAACCATTGATCCTTAGTCATAACCCCTAAAGCTTAACCCTAACCCTTAACGCTAATCCCAATCCTAACCATTAAACATAACCCTACTTAACCCTAACCCTAACCTATACGCTAATGCCTAGAGATCTAACCCCAACACTGACCTACAGTTAACACTAACCCTAACCCCTAATCCTAACCTTAAACCTGAACCATAAACCTAACCCTTAACCCTAACCCTATTCCTAACCCCCTAACCCTAACCCTAACTGTTAAGCCTCACCCTAACACTTAACCCTGACTCTAACCCTAAACCTTAACCCTAACCCTGAACCCTAACCCTAAGCCTAACCCTTAACCCTAACCCTATCCCTTAACCCTAACCCCTAACCCTAACGCTAACCCCAACCCTAAACCTAACCCTGGCCCCCAACCCAGACTTAACACCTAACCCCTAACACTAACTCTAAACCTAACCACTAATCCCTAGCTCCTGACCCTGACTCGAAACCTAACCCCTAACTCGAAACCCCTAACCCCAAACCTAACCCTAATTCTCACACTACTTCCATTCCCAGAGTGAAGCAAGCCTACAATACAGCCATGCCATGTGTGAGATGAGGCTCTGCCTGAGTCCTGCATGTAGGTTTTGTCCCAAGGCCCAGTGAATGATGTTGTGCTTTTGTGGTGACTCCGACCACACCCCTCTCACCGTAGATTAACCAGGTCCTGTGCCCTTAAACTGACCGCTAAATCTAAGCCCTACCACCAACCCTAACCTCTGACCCTGAACCTAAGCCCCGAGCCTAAAGCCCAACACTAACTCTAAACACTTACCCTAAACCTAATCCCTAACCCTAATGCTAACCCCTAAACGTAACTCTAACCACGAACAGTAAACCTAACCCTAACCTCTAACACAAACCCTAAAACATAACCCTAGCCCTAACCCTACCCCTACCCCTACCCCTAACCCGAACCCCAACACCTAACCCTAACCCTAACCCCAACCCTAACCCCTACCCTAACCCTAACCCTACCCCTACCCTACCCCTACCCTAACCCTAACCCTAACCCTAACCCCTAACCATAACCCTAACCCCCTAACCCTAACCCCCTAACCCAAACCCTACCCCTACCCCTACGCCTACTCCTACCCCCTAACCCTAACCCCAACCCCAACCCCAACCCCAAACCCTAA
>NW_027182888.1:755000-770000 GCF_041146395.1 Eulemur rufifrons
CCTGACCCTACCCCTAGTCCTTAATGATAACCCTAACACTAAACCATAACCCTAAGCCCAACACTTAACCCTAATCCTATCCCTTAACACTAACCCTAACCCTAACCCTAATGGTAACCCCTAAAAGTAACCGTAACCGTCACCAGTAAACCTAACCCTAACCTCTAACACAAACCATAGCACATAACTCTAACCCTAAAACTAACCCTAACCCTAACCCTATCCCTAAACCCTAACTCTTAACCTTAACCCTAAGCGTTAACTCTCACGCTAAACTTTAATCCTAACCCTAATCCTAATCTTCAACACTAAACCTAACACTTAACCCTAACCCTGTACCTAACCCTAACCCTCATCTTAACCCTAACCGTAAACCTCAACCCTAAACCAAAGTGTAACTGTTAAACCTAAGAGTAACCTTTAACCCTAACCCTAAGCCCTAAACCTAAGCCCTCACCCTAACACTAAACTTCATCCTTAACCTTAACCATAATCATAACCCTAAATCTAATTCTCAGACTTCTTGCTTTCTTAGAGTTTAGAAAGACTGCAATCCTCCCATGCCATGCGTGAAAGGATGCTCTACCACTGTGTCCTGCATGAAACCCACGGGCCCATACCCAGATTATGATAGAGAGGGTTCCCGGGTACAATCCCAGCCCCCTAAACTCCCTCCGCCCGCCTAATGCAGACAGGGCCCGTGCGCTAAGCATAAACAATACCTTTAACAGATAACCCTAACCCTGAACATAACACCCAACCCTGTTCCTCTTTCTCCCCTTAACATGTAAACCTCACCGTGCGCCTAACTTTAAACTCTTATCCTAACGTTAATGCATAACCCATTTCCTGAGAACAACCCCTATCCCATAATTCTAACCCTATCTCCTAGTCATCACTGTGACACCTAATCCCTAACCCTAATTCTAAACCGCTAACCCTAACCGTAACCCTAACTACAACCCTAACACTGACAGTAACCCTTACTTCTAACCCCAACGCTATGCCTAACAAAAATCCTAACCCTTCACCCTAACCCCTAAGCCTTACCCTAACCCTTAACCCTAATCCTAATCCTAACCATTAAACGTAACCCTAGCTCTTAAAGCTAACCCTAAACCTTACCCTCACGACTAGACCTAACCCTGACACTAACCTAACACCTAACCCTAACCAGAACCCCTAAAGCTAACCCTGAACCCTATCCCTAACCCTAGCAGTAAACTTTAACAATATACCTAAGCCCAACCCGGAACCCTAATCCTATCCTTTTACCCTAAAACTAACCCCTAAACCTAAGCCCTAAGCCTAACCCCTATACCTCACCCTAACTCTAACCCCAATCCTAATTCTAACCATACCCCTTCATAAAACACTAACACCTAACCGCTAACCCTAACACTAACCAAAAACCCTAATCACTAATCCCTAACCCTAACGCTTAACCTTTACTCTAACCGTTAACCCTCACCCTAAATCTTAACACTGACCCTAACCTTAACCTTTAACTCTAAGCCTAACCCTTAACCCTACAGGAAGGAAGACCCTTAATGCTAATGGGATCCCTTATCCCTAACCCTAACACTACAGCTAAAAATTACCCTAACCTTTGATCCTTCAACCCAACCCCTAACACTTACTTTAACCCCAAACCCTAACCCTAATCCTAAGCATTAAACCTAACCCTATCTATTAACCCTAACGCTAGCCCTTACCCTAACGCCTAGATCTAACCCTAAATCTAACCTACCGCCTAATCCTAACCTTAAGCCCTAATGCTAACTCTAACCCTGAACCCTAAACCTACCCGTAACCCTTAACACTAACCCTATCCGTGAACCTTAACCCTGACCCTAACCATTACCCGCACCCAAGCATTTAACCCTGACCCTACCCCTAGTCCTTAATGCTAACCCTAACACTAAACCCTAACCCTAAGCCCAACACTTAACCCTAATCCTATCCCTTAACCCTAACCCTAACCCTAATGGTAACCCCTAAACGTAACCCTAACCGTGACCAGTAAACCTAAGCCTAACCTCTAACACAAACCATAGCACATAACTCTAACCCTAAATCTAACCCTAACCCTAACCCTAACCCTAAACCCTAACTCTTAACCTTAACCCTAAGCGTTAACTCTCACGCTAACCTTTAATACTAACCCTAATCCTAATCTTCAACCCTAAACCTAACACTTAACCCTAACCCTGTACCAAACCCTAACCCCTCATCTTAACCCTAACCGTAAACCTCAACCCTAAACCAAAGTGTAACCGTTAAACCTAAGAGTAACCTTTAATGCTAACCCTAAGCCCTAACCCTAAGCCCTCACCCTAACACTAAACTTCATGCTTAACCCTAACCACAATCCTACCCCTAAATCTAATTCTCAGACTTCTTGCTTTCTTAGAGTTAAGAAAGCCCGCAATCCTCCCATGCCATGCGTGAAAGGAGGCTCTACCACTGTGTCCTGCATGAAAACCCCGGGCCCATACCCAGAGTATGATAGAGTGGGTTCCCGGGTACAATCCCAGCCCCCTAAACTCCCCCCGCCCGCCTAATGCAGACAGGGCCCGTGCGCTAAGCATAAACAATACCTTTAACAGATAACCCTAACCCTGAACATAACACCCAACCCTGTTCCTATTTCTCCCCTTAACACATAAACCTCACCCTGCGCCTATCTTTAACCTCCTATCCTAACGTTAATGCATAACCCATTTCCTGAGAACAACCCCTATCCCATAATTCTAACCCTATCTCCTAGTCATCACTGTGACACCTTATCGCTAACCCTAATTCTAAACCGCTAACCCTAACCGTAACCCTACCTACAACCCTAATACTGACAGGAACCCTTACTTCTGACCCCAAGGCTATCCCTAACAAAAACCCTAACCCTTCACCCTAACCCCTAAGCCTTACCCTAACCCTTAACCCTAATCCTAATCCTAACCATTAAACGTAACCCTAGCTCTTAAAGCTAACCCTAAACCTTACCCTCACGACTAGACCTAACCCTGACACTAACCTAACACCTAACCCTAACCAGAGCCCCTAAAGCTAACCCTGAACCCTATTCCTAACCCTAGCAGTAAACTTTAACCCTAAACCTAAGCCCAACCCGTAACCCTAATCCTATCCTTTTACCCTAAAACTAACCCCTAAACCTAACCCCTATACCTCACCCTAACTCTAACCCCAATCCTAATTCTAACCATACCCCTTCATAAAACACTAACTCCTAACCGCTAACCCTAACACTAACGAAAAACCCTAATCACTAATCCCTAACCCTAACGCTTAACCTTTACCCTAACCGTTAACCCTCACCCTAAATCTTAACACTGACCCTAACCTTAACCTTTAACTCTAAGCCTAACCCTTAACCCTACAGTAAGGAAGACCCTTAATGCTAATGGGATCCCTTATCCCTAACCCTAACACTACAGCTAAAAATAACCCTAACCTTGGATCCTTAAACCTTACCCCTAACACTTACTTTAACCCCAAACCCTAACCCTAATCCTAAGCATTAAACCTAACCCTATCTCTTAACCCTAACGCTAGCGCTTACCCTAACGCCTAGATCTAACCCTAAATCTAACCTACCGCCTAATCCTAAACTTAAGCGCTAATGCTAACTCTAACCCTGAACTCTAAACCTACCCGTAACCCTTAACACTAACCCTATCCGTGAACCTTAACCCTGACCCTAATCATTACCCGCACCCAAACATTTAACCCTGACCCTACCCCTAGTCCTTAATGATAACCCTAACACTAAACCCTAAACCTAAGCCCAACACTTAACCGTAATCCTATCCCTTAACCCTAACCCTAACCCTACCCCTAATGCTAACTCCTAAACGTAACCCTAACCGTGACCAGTAAACCTAACCCTAACCTCTAACACAAACCATAGCACATAACTCTAACCCTAAAACTAACCCTAACCCTAACCCTAACCCTAAAACCTAACTCTTAACCTTAACCCTAAGCGTTAACTCTCACGCTAACCTTTAATCCTAACCCTAATCCTAATCTTCAACACTAAACCTAACACTTAACCCTAACCCTGTACCAACCCTAACCCCTGATCTTAACCCTAACCGTAAACCTCAACCCTAAACCAAAGTGTAACCGTTAAACCTAAGAGTAACCTTTAACCCTAACCCTAATCCCTAACCCTAAGTCCTCACCCTAACACTAAACTTCATCCTTAACACTATCCATTATCCTAACCCTAAATCTAATTCTCAGACTTCTTGCTTTCTTAGAGTTTAGAAAGCCTGCAATCCTCCCATGCCATGCGTGAAAGGAGGCTCTACCACTGTATCCTGCATGAAACCCCCGGGCACATACCCAGAGTATGATAGAGTGGGTTCCCGGGTACAATCCCAGCCCCCTAAACTCCCCCCGCCCGCCTAATGCAGACAGGGCCCG
Source organism: Eulemur rufifrons (assembly GCF_041146395.1). Taxonomy (NCBI): domain Eukaryota; kingdom Metazoa; phylum Chordata; class Mammalia; order Primates; family Lemuridae; genus Eulemur; species Eulemur rufifrons. Next base: position 759,450 of record NW_027182888.1, read on the forward strand.
TGCGCTAAGCATAAACAATACCTTTAACAGATAACCCTAACCCTGAACATAACACCCAACCCTGTTCCTATTTCTCCCCTTAACACGTAAACCTCACCGTGCGCCTAACTTTAACCTCTTATCCTAACGTTAATGCATAACCCATTTCCTGAGAACAACCCCTATCCCATAATTCTAACCCTATCTCCTAGTCATCACTGTGACACCTAATCCCTAACCCTAATTCTAAACCGCTAACCCTAACCGTAACCCTACCTACAACCCTAACACTGACAGTAACCCTTATTCTAACCCCAACGCTATGCCTAAGAAAAACCCTAACCCTTCACCCTAACACCTAAGCCTTACCCTAACCCTTAACCCTAATCCTAATCCTAACCATTAAACGTAACCCTAGCTCTTAAAGCTAACCCTAAACCTTACCCTCACGACTAGACCTAACCCTGACACTAACCTAACACCTAACCCTAACCAGAACCCCTAAAGCTAACCCTGAACCCTATCCCTAACCCTAGCAGTAAACTTTAACCCTAAACCTAAGCCCAACCCGTAACCCTAATCCTATCCTTTTACCCTAAAACTAACCCCTAAACCTAACCCCTATACCTCACCCTAACTCTAACCCCAATCCTAATTCTAACCATACCCCTTCATAAAACACTAACCGCTAACCTAACACTAACCAAAAACCCTAATCACTAATCCCTAACCCTAACGCTTAACCTTTACCCTAACCGTTAACCCTCACCCTAAATCTTAACACTGACCCTAACCTTAACCTTTAACTCTAAGCCTAACCCTTAACCCTACAGTAAGGAAGACCCTTAATGCTAATGGGATCCCTTATCCCTAACCCTAACACTACAGCTAAAAATAACCCTAACCTTTGATCCTTAAACCTAACCCCTAACACTTAATTTAACCCCTAACCCTAACCCTAATCCTAAGCATTAAACCTAACCCTATCTCTTAACCCTAACGCTAGCCCTTACCCTAACGCCTAGATCTAACCCTAAATCTAACCTACCGCCTAATCCTAACCTTAAGCCCTAATGCTAACTCTAACCCTGAACCCTAAACCTACCCGTAACCGTTAACACTAACTCTATCCATGAACCTTAACCCTGACCCTAACCATTACCCGCACCCAAGCATTTAACCCTGACCCTAACACTAATCCTTAATGATAACCCTAACACTAAACGCTAAACCTAAGCCCAACACTTAATCCTAATCCTATCCCTTAGCGCTAACCCTAACCCTAATGCTAACCCCTAAACGTAACCCTAACCGTGACCAGTAAACCTAACCCTAACCTCTAACACAAACCATAGCACATAACTCTAACCCTAAAACTAACCCTAATCCTAACCCTATACCTAAACCCTAACTCTGAACCTTAACCCTAAGCGTTAACTCTCACGCTAACCTTTAATCCTAACCCTAATCCTAATCTTCAACCCTAAACCTAACACTTAACCCTAACCCTGTACCTAACCCTAACCCCTCATCTTAAACCTAACCGTAAACCTCAACCCTAAACCAAAGTGTAACCGTTAAACCTAAGAGTAACCTTTAATGCTAACCCTAAGCCCTAAACCTAAGCCCTCACCCTAACACTAAACTTCATCCTTAACCCTAACCACAATCCTACCCCTAAATCTAATTCTCAGACTTCTTGCTTTCTTAGAGTTAAGAAAGCCCGCAATCCTCCCATGCCATGCGTGAAAGGAGGCTCTACCACTGTGTCCTGCATGAAACCCACGGGCCCATACCCAGAGTATGATAGAGTGGTTTCCCGGGTACAATCCCAGCCCCCTAAACTCTCTCCGCCCGCCTAATGCAGACAGGTCCCGTGCGCTAAGCATAAACAATACCTTTAACAGATAACCCTTACCCTGAACATAACACCCAACACTGTTTCTATTTCTCCCCTTAACACGTAAACCTCACCGTGCGCCTAACTTTAACCTCTTAACCTAACGTTAATGCATAACCCATTTCCTGAGAACAACCCCTATCCCATAATTGTAACGCTATATCCTAGTCATCACTGTGACACCTAATCCCTAACCCTAATTCGAAACCGCTAACCCTAATCGTAACCCTACCTACAACCCTAACACTGACAGTAACCCTTACTTCTAACCCCAACGCTATGCCTAACAAAAACCCTAACCCTTGACCCTAACCCTTCACCCTAACCCCTAAGCCTTACCCTAACCCTTAACCCTAATCCTAATCCTAACCATTAAACCTAACCCTAGCTCTTAAAGCTAACCCTAAACCTTACCCTCACGACTAGACCTAACCCTGACACTAACCTAACACCTAACGCTAACCAGAACCCCTAAAGCTAACCCTGAAACCTATCCCTAACCCTAGCAGTAAACTTTAACCCTAAACCTAAGTCCAACCCGTAACACTAATCCTATCCTTTTACCCTAAAACTAACCCCTAAACCTAACCCCTATACCTCACCCTAACTCTAACCCCAATCCTAATTCTAACCATACCCCTTCCTAAAACACTAACTCCTAACCGCTAACCCTAACACTAACCAAAAACCCTAATCACTAATCCCTAACCCTAACGCTTAATCTTTACCCTAGCCGTTAACCCTCACCCTAAAACTTAACACTGACCCTAACCTTAACCTTTAACTCTAAGCCTAACCCTTAACCCTACAGTAAGGAAGATCCTTAATGCTAATGGGATTCCTTATCCCTAACCCTAACCCTACAGCTAAAAATAACCCTAACCTTTGATCCTTAAACCTAACCCCTAACACTTACTTTAACCCCAAACCCTAACCCTAATGCTAAGCATTAAACCTAACCCTATCTCTTAATCCTAACGCTAGCCCTTACCCTAACGCCTAGATCTAACCCTAAATCTAACCTACCGCCTAATCCTAACCTTAAGCCCTAACGCTAACTCTAATCCTGAACCCTAAACCTACCCGTAACCCTTAACACTAACCCTATCCGTGAACCTTAACCCTGACCCTAACCATTACCCGCACCCAAGCATTTAACCCTGACCCTACCCCTAGTCCATAATGATAACCCTAACACTAAACCCTAACCCTAAGCCCAACACTTAACCCTAATCCTATCCCTTAACCCTAACCCTAATGCTGACCCCTAAAGGTAACCCTAACCGTCACCAGTAATCCTAAACCTAACCTCTAACACAAACCATAGCACATAACTCTAACCCTAAAACTAACCCTAACCCTATCCCTAACCCTAAACCCTAACTCTTAACCTTAACCCTAAGCGTTAACTCTCACACTAACCTTTAATCCTAACCCTAATCCTAATCTTCAACCCTAAACCTAACACTTAACCCTAACCCTGTACGAAACCCTAACGCCTCATCTTAACCCTAACCGTAAACCTCAACCCTAAACCAAAGTGTATCCGTTAAACCTAGGAGTAACCTTTAACCCTAACCCTAATCCCTAACCTTAAGCCCTCACCCTAACACTAAACTTCATCCTTAACACTAACCATAATCCTAACCCTAAATCTAATTCTCAGACTTCTTGCTTTCTTAGAGTTTAGAAAGCCTGCAATCCTCCCATGCCATGGGTGAAAGGAGGCTCTACCACTGTGTCCTGCAGGAAACCCCCGGGCACATACCCAGAGTATGATGGAGTGGGTTCCCGGGTACAATCCCAGCCCCCTAAACTCCCCCCGCCCGCCTAATGCAGACAGGGCCCGTGCGCTAAGCATAAACAATACCTTTAACAGATAACCCTAACCCTGAACATAACACCCAACCCTCTTCCTATTTCTCCCCTTAACAGGTAAACCTCACCGTGCGCCTAACTTTAACCTCCTATCCTAACGTTAATGCATAACCCATTTCCTGAGAACAACCCCTATCCCATAATTGTAACCCTATCTCCTAGTCATCACTGTGACACCTAATCCCTAACCCTAATTCTAAACCGCTAACCCTAACCATAACTCTACCTACAACCCTAACACTGACAGTAACCCTTACTTCTAACCCCAGCGCTATGCCTAACAAAAACCCTAACCCTTGACCCTAACCCTTCACCCTAACCCCTAAGCCTAACCCTAACCCTTAACCCTAATCCTAATCCTAACCATTAATCCTAACCCTAGCTCTTAAAGCTAACCCTAAACCTTACCCTCACGACTAGACCTAATCCTGACACTAACCTAACACCTAACCCTAACCAGAACCCCTAAAGCTAACCCTGAACCCTATCCCTAACTCTAGCAGTAAACTTTAACCCTAAACCTAAGCCCAACCCGTAACCCTAATCCTATCCTTTTACCCTAAAACTAACCCCTAAACCTAACCCCTATACCTCACCCTAACTCTAACCCCAATCCTAATTCTAACCATACCCTTTCAAAAAACACTAACTCCTAACCGCTAACCCTAACACTAACGAAAAACCCTAATCACTACTCCCTAACCCTAACGCTTAACCTTTACCCTAACCGTTGACCCTCACCCTAAATCTTAACACTGACCCTAACCTTAACCTTTAACTCTAAGCCTAACCCTTAACCCTACAGTAAGGAAGACCCTTAATGCTAATGGGATCCCTTATCCCTAACCCTAACACTACAGCTTATAATAACCCTAACCTTTGATCCTTAAACCTAACCCCTAACACTTACTTTAACCCCAAACCCTAACCCTAATCCTAAGCATTAAACCTAACCCTATCTCTTAACCCTAACGCTAGCCCTTACCCTAACGCCTAGATCTAACCCTAAATCTAACCTACCGCCTAATCCTAACCTTAAGCCCTAATGCTAACTCTAACCCTGAACTCTAAACCTACCCATAACCCTTAACACTAACCTTATCCGTGAACCTTAACCCTGACCCTAACCATTACCCGCACCCAAGCATTTAACCCTGACCCTAACCCTATTCCTTAATGATAACCCTAACACTAAACCCTAACCCTAAGCCCAACACTTAATCCTATTCCTATCCCTTAACCCTAACCCTAATGCTAACCCCTAAACGTAACCCTCACTGTGAGCAGTAAACCTAACACTAACCTCTAACACAAACCATAGCACATAACTCTAACCCTAAAACTAACCCTAACCCTAACCCTAACACTAAACCCTATCTCTTAACCTTAACCCTAAGCGTTAACTCTCACGCTAACCTTTAATCCTAACCCTAAACCTAATCTTCAACCCTAAACCTAACACTTAACCCTAACCCTGTACCAAACCCTAAACCCTCATCTTAACCCTAACCGTAAATCTCAACCCTAAAACAAAGTGTAACCGTTAAACCTAAGAGTAACCTTTAACCCTAAACCTAATCCCTAACCCTAAGCCCTCACCCTAACACTAAATTTCATCCTTAACCCTAACCAGAATCCTAACCCTAAATCTAATTCTCAGACTTCTTGCTTTCTTAGAGTTTAGAAAGCCTGCAATCCTCCCATGCCATGCGTGAAAGGAGGCTCTACCATTGTGTCCTGCATGAAACCCACGGGCCCATACCCAGAGTATGATAGAGTGGGTTCCCGGGTACAATCCTAGCCCCCTAAACTCCCCCCGCCCGCCTAATGCAGACAGGGCCCGTGCACTAAGCATAAACAATACCTTTAACAGATAACCCTAACCCTGAACATAACACCCAACCCTGTTCCTATTTCTCCCCTTAACACGTAAACCTCACCGTGCGCCTAACTTTAACCGCTTATCCTAACGTTAATGCATAACCCATTTCCTGAGAACAACCCCTATCCCATAATTCTAACCCTATCTCCTAGTCATCACTGTGACACCTAATCCCTAACCCTAATTCTAAACCGCTAACCCTAACCGTAACCCTACCTACAACCCTAACACTGACAGTAACCCTTACTTCTAACCCCAACGCTATGCCTCACAAAAACCCTAACCCTTGACCCTAACCCTTCACCCTAACCCCTAAGCCTTACCCTAACCCTTAACCCTAATCCTAATCCTAACCATTAAACCTAACCCTAGCTCTTAAAGCTAACCCTAAACCTTACCCTCACGACTAGACCTAAACCTGACACTAACCTAACACCTAACACTAACCAGAACCCCTAAAGCTAACCCTGAACCCTATCCCTAACCCTAGCAGTAAACTTTAACCCTAAACCTAAGCCCAACCCGTAACCCTAATCCTATCCTTTTACCCTAAAACTAACCCCTAAACCTAACCCCTATACCTCACCCTAACTCTAACCCCAATCCTAATTCTACCATACGCCTTCATAAAACACTAACTCCTAACCGCTAACACTAACACTAACCAAAAAGCCTAATCACTAATCCCTAACCCTAACGCTTAACCTTTACCCTAGCCGTTAACCCTCACCCTAAATCTTAACACTGACCCTAACCTTAACCTTTAACTCTAAGCCTAACCCTTAACCCTACAGTAAGGAAGACCCTTAATGCTAATGGGATCCCTTATCCATAACCCTAACACTACAGCTAAAAATAACCCTAACCTTGGATCCTTAATCCTAACCCCTAACACTTACTTTAACCCCAAACCCTAACCCTATTCCTAAGCATTAAACCTAACCCTATCTCTTAAGCCTAACGCTAGCCCTTACCCTAACGCCTAGATCTTACCCTAAATCTAACCTACCGCCTAATCCTAACCTTAAGCCCTAATGCTAACTCTAACCCTGAACCCTAAACCTACCCGTAACCCTTAACGCTAACCCTATCAGTGAATCTTAATCCTGACCCTAACTATTACGCACACCCAAGAATTTAACCCTGACCCTAACACTAATCCTTAATGATAACCCTAACACTAAACCCTAACACTAAGCCCAATACTTAACCCTAATCCTATCCCTTAACCCTAACCCTAACCCTAACCCTAATGCTAACCCCTAAACGTAACCCTAACTGTGACCAGTAAACCTAACCCTAACCTCTAACACAAACCATAGCACATAACTCTAACCCTAAAACTAACCCTAACCCTAACCCTAAACCCAAACTCTTAACCTTAACCCTAAGCGTTAACTCTCACGCTAACCTTTAATCCTAACCCTAATCCTAATCTTCAACCCTAAACCTAACACTTAACCCTAACCCTGTACCAAACACTAACCCCTCATCTTAACCCTAACCGTAAACCTCAACCCTAAACCAAAGTGTAACCGTGAAACCTAAGAGTAACCTTTAACCCTAACCCTAAGCCCTCACCCTAACACTAAACTTCATCCTTAACCCTAACCATAATCCTAACCCTAAATCTAATTCTCAGACTTCTTGCTTTCTTAGAGTTTAGAAAGCCTGCAATCCTCCCATGCCATGCGTGAAAGAAGGCTCTACCACTGTGTCCTGCATGAAACCCACGGGCCCATACCCAGAGTATGATAGAGTGGGTTTCCGGGTTCAATCCCAGCCCCCTAAACTCCCCCCCCCCCCGCCTAATGCAGACAGGGCCCGTGCGCTCAGCATAAACAATACCTTTAACAGATAACCCGAACCCTGAACATAACACCCAACCCTGTTCCTATTTCTCCCCTTAACACGTAAACCTCACCGTGTGCCTAACTTTAATCTCTTATCCTAACGTTAATGCATAACCCATTTCCTGAGAACAACCCCTATCCCATAATTCTAACCCTATCTCCTAGTCATCACTGTGACACCTAATCCCTAACCCTAATTCTAAACCGCTAACCCTAACCGTAACCCTACCTACAACCCTAACACTGACAGTAACCCTTACTTCTAACCCCAACGCTATGCCTCACAAAAACCCTAACCCTTGACCCTAACCCTTCACCCTAACCCCTAAGCCTTACCCTAACCCTTAACCCTAATCCTAATCCTAACCATTAAACCTAACCCTAGCTCTTAAAGCTAACCCTAAACCTTACCCTCACGACTAGACCTAACCCTGACACTAACCTAACACCTAACCCTAACCAGAACACCTAACCCTAACCCTGAACCCTATTCCTAACCCTAGCAGTAAACTTTAACCCTATACCTAAGCGCAACCCGGAACCCTAATCCTATCCTTTTACCCTAAAACTAACCCCTAAACCTAAGCCCTAAACCTAACCCCTATACCTCACCCTAACTCTAACCCCAATCCTAATTCTAACCATACCCCTTCATAAAACACTAACTCCTAACCGCTAACCCTAACACTAACCAAAAACCCTAATCACTAATCCCTAACCCTAACGCTTAACCTTTACCCTAACCGTTAACCCTCACCCTAAATCTTAACACTGACCCTAAACTTAAGCTTTAACTCTAAGCCTAACCCTTAACCCTACTGGAAGGAAGACCCTTAATGCTAATGGGATCCCTTATCCCTAACCCTAAAACTACAGCTAAAAATAACCCTAACCTTTGATCCTTAAACCTAACCCCTAACACTTACTTTAACCCCAAACCCTAACCCTAATCCTAAGCATTAAACCTAACCCTATCTCTTAACCCTAACGCTAGCCCTTACCCTAACGCCTAGATCTAACCCTAAATCTAACCTACCGCCTACTCCTAACCTTAAGCCCTAATGCTAACACTAACCTGAACCCTAAACCTACCCGTAACCCTTAACACTAACCCTATCCGTGAACCTTAACCCTGACCCTAACCATTACCCGCACCCAAGCATTTAACCCTGACCCTAACCCTTATCCTTAATGCTAACCCTAACACTAAACCCTAACCCTAAGCCCAACACTTAACCCTAATCCTATCCCGTAACCCTAACCCTAACCCTAACCCTAATGGTACCCCCCAAACGTAACCGTAACCGTGACCAGTAAACCTAACCCTAAACTCTAAAAGAAACCATAGCACATAACTCTAACCCTAAAACTAACCCTAACCCTAACCCTAAACCCTAATTCTTAACCTTAACCCTACGCATTAACTCTCACGCTAACCTTTAATCCTAACCCTAATCCTAATCTTCAACCCTAAACCTAACACTTAACCCTAACCCTGTACCAAACCCTAACCCCTCATCTGAACCCTAACCGTAAACCTCAACGCTAAACCAAAGTGTAACCGTTAAACCTAAGAGTAACTTTAACCCTAAACCTAATCCCTAACCGTAAGCCCTCACCCTAACACTAAACTTCATCCTTAACCCTAACCAGAATCCTAACCCTAAATCTAATTTTCAGACTTCTTGCTTTCTTAGAGTTTAGAAAGCCTGCAATCCTCCCATGCCATGCGTGAAAGGAGGCTCTACCACTGTGTCCTGCATGAAACCCACGGGACCATACACAGAGTATGATAGAGTGGGTTCCCGGGTACAATCCCAGCCCCCTATACTCCCCCCGCCCGCCTACTGCAGACAGGGCCCGTGCGCTAAGCATAAACAATACCTTTAACAGATAACCCTAACCCTGAACATGACACCCAACCCTGTTCCTATTTCTCCCCTTAACACGTAAACCTCACCGTGCGCCTAACTTTAACCTCTTATCCTAACGTTAATGCATAACCCATTTCCTGAGAACAACCCCTATCCCATAATTCTAACCCTATCTCCTAGTCATCACTGTGACACCTAATCCCTAACCCTAATTCTAAACCGCTAACCCTAACCGTAACCCTACCTACATCCCTAACACTGACAGTAACCCTTACTTCTAACCCCAACGCTATGCCTAACAAAAACCCTAACCCTTCACCCTAACCCTTCACCCTAACCCCTAAGCCTTACCCTAACCCTTAACCCTAATCCTAATCCTAACCATTAAACCTAACCCTAGCTCTTAAAGCTAACCCTAAACCTTACCCTCACGACTAGACCTAACCCTGACACTAACCTAACACCTAACCCTAACCAGAACCCCTAAAGCTAACCCTGAACCCTATCCCTAACCCTAGCAGTAAACTTTAACCCTAAACCTAAGCCCAACCCATAACCCTAATCCTATCCTTTTACCCTAAAACTAACCCCTAAACCTAACCCCTATACCTCACCCTAACTCTAACCCCAATCCTAATTCTAACCATACCCCTTCATAAAACACTAACTCCTAACCACTAACCCTAACACTAACCAAAAACCCTAATCACTAATCCCTAACCCTAACGCTTAACCTTTACCCTAACCGTTAAGCCTCACCCTAAATCTTAACACTGACCCTAACCTTAACCTTTAACTCTAAGCCTAACCCTTAACCCTACAGGAAGGAGGACCCTTAATGCTAATGGGATCCCTTATCCCTAACCCTAACACTACAGCTAAAAATAACCCTAACCTTCGATCCTTAAACCTAACCCCTAACACTTACTTTAACCCCAAACCCTAACCCTAATCCTAAGCATTAAACCTAACCCTATCTCTTAACCCTAACGCTAGCCCTTACCCTAACGCCTAGATCTAACCCTAAATTGAACCTACCGCCTAATCCTAACCTTAAGCCCTAATGCTAACACTAACCCTGAACCCTAAACCTACCCGTAACCCTTAACACTAACTCTATCCATGAACCTTAACCCTGACCCTAACCATTACCCGCACCCAAGCATTTGACCCTGACCCTAACCC
>NW_027182890.1:0-2500 GCF_041146395.1 Eulemur rufifrons
ACCCTAATCTGTAACCCTATCCCCTCACCATAACACTACACTTCATCCTGAACCCTAACCATAATCCTAACCCTAAATCTAATTCTCAGACTTCTTGCTTTCTTAGAGTTTAGAAAGCCTGCAATCCTCCCGTGCCATGTGTGAAAGGAGGCTCTACCACTGTGTCCCGCATGAAATCCACGGGCCCATACCCAGAGTCCGATACAGTGTGTTCCCGGTGACAATCCCAGCCCCCTAACCTCCCCCCAGCCTAATGCCGACAGGGCCCGTGCGCTAAGCATAAATGATACCTTTAACAGATAACCCTAACCCTGAACATGGCACCTAACCCTGTTCCTATTTCTCCCCTTAACACGTAAACCTCACCGTGAGCCTAACTTTAACCTCTTAACGTAACGTTAATGCATAACCCATTTCCTGAGAACATCCCCTATCCCATAATTCTAACCCTATCTCCTAGTCATAACTGTAACACCTAATCCCTAACCCTAATTCTCCACCGCTAAGCCTAACCGTAACGCTGCCTACAACCCTAACACTGACAGGAACCCTTAGTTCTAACCCCAACGCTATGCCTAACAAAAGCCCTAACCCTTCACCCTTCACCCTAACCCCTGAGCATTACCCTAACCTTTAACCGTAATCCTAATCCTAACCATGAAACCTAACCCTAGCTCTTAAAGCTAACCCTAAACCTTACCCTCACGACTAGACCTAACCCTGACACTAACCTAACACCTAACCCTTACCATAACCCCTAAAGCTAACCCTAACCCTGAACCCTAAACCTAACCCTAACACTGAACCTTCACTATATCCCTAACCCCTAAGCCTAATCCTAAATGTTAACCCTCACCCTAACACTGAAACTGGACCATAACACTAAACATTAACCCTAACACTAAACTTTAACCCTAACCATAAGCCCAACACTTAAGCCTAATCCTATCCCCTTACCCTAAGCCCTAACCCTAAACCTAACCCTAACCCCAACCCTCACCCTTAATCTTGACCCTTACCATTAACCCTCACACTAACCCTAATCCTAATCTTTAACCATAAAGCTAACACTGAAGCCTAACCCTGTGCCAAACGCTAAACCCAAACCTTAACCCTAACCCTGAAACTTAACCATAAACCTAACTGTAACTGTTACACCTAACACTAACCTCTAACCCTAACCCCTAACCCTAAGACCCCACCTTAACACTAACCCTAACCCTAAACATTATCATAATCCTACCCCTAAATCTAATTCTCGGACTTCTTGCTTTCTTAGAGTTTAGAAAGCCTAAAATCCTCAAATGCCATGAGTAAAAGGGGGCTCTGCAGCTGTCTCTTGCATGAAACCAGGAGCCCATACCTAGCATATGATAGAGTGGGTTCCCGGGGATAATCCCATGCCCCTAACCCCAGCCCCCCGCCCAGTGCAGACAGGGCCTGTACGCTAAGTATAAACACTACCCCTAACAGATAACCCTCACCCTGAACATAGCACCTGACCCTGATCCTATTGCTCACCTTAAAACATAAACCTCCCCGTAACCCTAACTTATCCCCTTATCTTAACCTTAATGCATAACACCCTGAGAAGAAGCCCTATCCCATAATTCTAATCCTAACCCCTAGCCATAACCGTAACACCTCATCCCTAATTCTAAAATGCCTACCCCAACCTTCACCCTGCCAACAACCCTAACCCTAACCCTAACCCCTAACCCTAAGCCCTCACCCTATCGCTAATCTTCATCCCTAAACCGTACCGTAATCCTAACCCTAAATCTAATTCTCAGACTTGCTTTCTCAGAGTTTTGAAAGCCTACAATCCTACTAAGCCATGCATGAAAGCCCGCTCTGCCACAGTGTCCTGCATGAAACCCAGAGGCCCATACACTGCGTACGATAGAGTGGGCTCCCAGCGACCATCACAGACCCCTAACTTCGCCTCCTAGTGCATACAGGGCCCGTGCCCTAAGCATAAACCCTACCCCACACCCATAACCCTAACCCAGAACATAACACCTAACCCTGATCCTACTGCTCACCTTAACACGTAAACCTCACCCTAACCCTAACTTAACCCCTTATCTTAACGATAATGCATGACACCCTGAGAACAAGCCCTATACCGTAATTCTAACCCTAACTCCTAGCCGTAACCATAACACCTAATCCCTAATTCTGAAACGCCAACCCTAACCTTAACCCTACCGACAACACTAACACTAACCCTAAAACCCTTACCCTAACCCTACGCCTAAAAATAACCCTAACCATTGATCCTTAGTCATAACCCCTAAAGCTTAACCCTAACCCTTAACGCTAATCCCAATCCTAACCATTAAACATAACCCTACTTAACCCTAACCCTAACCTATACGCTAATGCCTAGAGATCTAACCCCAACACTGACCTACAGTTAACACTGACCCTAACCCCTAATCCTAACCTTAAACCTGAACCATAACCCTAACCCTTAACCCTAACCCTATTCCTAACC
>NW_027182890.1:17500-22500 GCF_041146395.1 Eulemur rufifrons
CTAAAACTAACCCTAACCCTAAACCTAATCCTAAACCCTAACTCTTAACCTTAACCCTAAGCGTTAACTCTCACGCTAACCTTTAATCCTAACCCTAATCCTAATCTTCAACCCTAAACCTAACACTTAACCCCAACCCTGTACCAAACCCTAACCCCTCATCTTAACCCTAACCGTAAACCTCAACCCTAAACCAAAGTGTAACCGTTAAACCTAAGAATAACCTTTAAACCTAACCCTAATCCCTAACCCTAAGCCCTCACCCTAACACTAAACTTCATCCTTAACCCTAACCAGAATCCTAACCCTAAATCTAATTCTCAGACTTCTTGCTTTCTTAGAGTTTAGAAAGCCTGCAATCCTCCCATGCCATGCGTGAAAGGAGGCTCTACCACTGTGTCCTGCATGAGACCCATGGGCCCATACCCAGAGTATGATAGAGTGGGTTCCCGGGTACAATCCCAGCCCCCTAAACTCCCCACGCCCGCCTAATGCAGACAGGGCCCGTGCGCTAAGCATAAACAATACCTTTAACAGATAACCCTAACCCTGAACATAACACCCAACCCTGTTCCTATTTCTCCCCTTAACACGTAAACCTCACCGTGCGCCTAACTTTAACCTGTTATCCTAACGTTAATGCATAACCCATTTCCTGAGAACAACCCCTATCCCATAATTCTAACCCTATGTCCTAGTCATCACCGTGACACCTAATCCCTAACCCTAATTCTAAACCGCTAACCCTAACCGTAACCCTACCTACAACCCTAACACTGACAGTAAACCTTACTTCTAACCCCAACGCTATGCCTAACAAAAACCCTAACCCTTGACCCTAACCCTTCACCCTAACCCCTAAGCCTTACCCTAACCCTTAACCCTAATCCTAATCCTAACCATTAAACCTAACCCTAGCTCTTAAAGCGAACCCTAAACCTTACCCTCACGACTAGACCTAACCCTGACACTAACCTAACACCTAAACCTAACCAGAACCCCTAAAGCTAACCCTGAACCCTATCCCTAACCCTAGCAGTAAACTTTAACCCTAAACGTAAGCCCAACCCGTAACCCTAATCCTATCCTTTTACCCTAAAACTAACCCCTAAACCTAACCCCTATACCTCACCCTACCTCTAACCCCAATCCTAATTCTAACCATACCCCTTCATAAAACACTAACTCCTAACCGCTAACCCTAACACTAACCAAAAACCCTAATCACTAATCCCTAACCCTAACGCTTAACCTTTACCCTAACCGTTAACCCTCACCCTAAATCTTAACACTGACCCTAACCTTCACCTTTAACTCTAAGCCTAACCCTTAACCCTACAGTAAGGAAGACCATTAATGCTAATGGGATCCCTTATCCCTAACCCTAACACTACAGCTAAAAATAACCCTAACCTTGGATCCTTAAACCTAACCCCTAACACTTACTTTAACCCCAAACCCTAACCCTAATCCTAAGCATTAAACCTAACCCTATCTCTTAACCCTAACGCAGCCCTTACCCTAACGCCTAGATCTAACCCTAAATCTAACCTACCGCCTAATCCTAACCTTAAGCACTAATGCTAACACTAACCCTGAATCCTAAACCTACCCGTAACACTTAACACTACCCTATCCGTGAACCTTAACCCTGACCCTAACCATTACCCGCACCCAAGCATTTAACCCTGACCCTAACCCTAATCCTTAATGCTAACCCTAACACTAAACCCTAACCCTAAGCCCAACACTTAACCCTAATCCTATCCCGTAACCCTAACCCTAACCTTAATGCTAACCCCTAAACGTAACCCTAACCGTGACCAGTAAACCTAACCCTAACCTCTAACACAAACCATAGCACATAACTCTAACCCTAAAACTAACCCTAACCCTAACCCTAACCCTAAACCCTAACTCTTAACCTTAACCCTAAGCGTTAACTCTCACGCTAACCTTTAATCCTAACCCTAATCCTAATCTTCAACCCTAAACCTAACACTTAACCCTAACCCTGTACCAAACCCTAACCCCTCATCTTAACCCTAACCGTAAACCTCAACCCGAAACCAAAGTGTAACCGTTAAACCTAAGAGTAACCTTTAACCCTAACCCTAATCCCTAACCCTAAGCCCTCACCCTAACACTAAACTTCATCCTTAACCCTAACCAGAATCCTAACCCTAAATCTAATTCTCAGACTTCTTGCTTTCTTAGAGTTTAGAAAGCCTGTAATCCTCCCATGCCATGCGTGAAAGGAGGCTCTACCACTGTGTCCTGCATGAAACCCACGGGCCCATACCCAGAGTATGATAGAGTGGGTTCCCGGGTACAATCCCAGCCCCCTAAACTCCCCCCGCCCGTCCGATGCAGACAGGGCCCGTGCGCTAAGCATAAATAATACCTTTAACAGATAACCGTAACCCTGAACATAACACCCAACCCTGTTCCTATTTCTCCCCTTAACACGTAAACCTCACCGTGCGCCTAACTTTAACCTCTTATCCTAACGTTAATGCATAACCCATTTCCTGAGAACAACCCCTATCCCATAATTCTAACCCTATCTCTTAGTCATCACTGTGACACCTAATCCCTAACCCTAATTCTAAACCGCTAACCCTAACCGTAACCCTACCTACAACCCTAACACTGACAGTAACACTTACTTCTAACCCCAACGCTATGCCTAACAAAAACCCTAACCCTTGACCCTAATCCTTCACCCTAACCCCTAAACCTTACCCTAACCCTTAACCCTAATCCTAATCCTAACCATTAAACCTAACCCTAGCTCTTAAAGCTAACCCTAAACCTTACCCTCACGACTAGACCTAACCCTGACACTAACCTAACACCTAACCCTAACCAGAACCCCTAAAGCTAACCCTGAACCCCATCCCTAACCCTAGCAGTAAACTTTAACCCTAAACCTAAGCCCAACCCGTAACCCTAATCCTATCCTTTTACCCTAAAACTAACCCCTAAACCTAACCCCTATACCTCACCCTAACTCTAATCCCAATCCTAATTCTAACCATACCCCTTCATAAAACACTAACTCCTGACCGCTAACCGTAACACTAACCAAAAACCCTTATCACTACTCCCTAAACCTAACGCTTAACCTTTACCCTAACCGTTAACCCTCACCCTAAATCTTAACACTGACCCTAACCTTAACCTTTAACTCTAAGCCTAACCATTAACCCTACAGTATGGAAGACCCTTAATGCTAATGGGATCCCTTATCCCTAACCCTAACACTACAGCTAAAAATAACCCTAACCTTTGATCCTTAAACCTAACCCCTAACTCTTACTTTAACCCCAAACCCTAACGCTACTCCTAAGCATTAACCCTAACCCTATCTCTTAACCCTAACGCTAGCCCTTACCCTAACGCCTAGATCTAACCCTAAATCTAACCTACCGCCTAATCCTAACCTTAAGCCCTAATGCTAACACTAACCCTGAATCCTAAACCTACCCGTAACCCTTAACACTAACCCTATCCGTGAACCTTAACCCTGACCCTAACCGTTACCCGCACCCAAGCATTTAACCCTGACCCTAACCCTAATCCTTAACGCTAACCCTAACACTGAACCCTAACCCTAAGCCCAATACTTAACCCTAATCCTATCCCGTAACCCTAACCCTAACCCTAATGCTAACCCCTAAACGTAACCCTAACCGTGACCAGTAAACCTAACCCTAACCTCTAACACAAACCATAGCACATAACTCTAACCCTAAAACTAACCCTAACCCTAACCCTAACCCTAAACCCTAACTCTTAACCTTAACCCTAAGCGTTAACTCTCACGCTAACCTTTAATCCTAACCCTAATCCTAATCTTCAACCCTAAACCTAACACTTAACCCCAACCCTGTACCAAACCCTAACCCCTCATCTTAACCCTAACCGTAAACCTGAACCCTAAACCAAAGTGTAACCGTTAAACCTAAGAATAACCTTTAAACCTAACCCTAATCCCTAACCCTAAGCCCTCACCCTAACACTAAACTTCATCCTTAACCCTAACCATAATCCTAACCCTAAATCTAATTCTCAGACTTCTTGCTTTCTTAGAGTTTAGAAAGCCTGCAATCCTCCCATGCCATGCGTGAAAGGAGGCTCTACCACTGTGTCCTGCATGAAACCCACGGGCCCATACCCAGAGTATGATAGAGTGGGTTCCCGGGTACAATCCCAGCCCCCTAAACTCCCCCCGCCCGCCTAATGCAGACAGGGCCCGTGCGCTAAGCATAAACAATACCTTTAACAGATAACCCTAACCCTGAACATAACACCCAACCCTGTTCCTATTTCTCCCCTTAACACGTAAACCTCACCGTGCGCCTAACTTTAACCTCTTATCCTAACGTTAATGCATAACCCATTTCCTGAGAACAACCCCTATCCCATAATTCTAACCCTATGTCCTAGTCATCACCGTGACACCTAATCCCTAACCCTAATTCTAAACCGCTAACCCTAACCGTAACCCTACCTACAACACTAACACTGACAGTAAACCTTATTTCTAACCCCAACGCTATGCCTAACAAAAACCCTAACCCTTGACCCTAACCCTTCACCCTAACCCCTAAGCCTTACCCTAACCCTTAACCCTAATCCTAATCCTAACCATTAAACCTAACCCTAGCTCTTAAAGCTAACCCTAAACCTTACCCTCACGACTAGACCTAACCCTGACACTAACCTAACACCTAACCCTAACCAGAACCCATAAAGCTAGCCCTGAACCCTATCCCTAACCCTAGCAGTAAACTTTAACCCTAAACCTAAGCCCAACCCGTAACCCTAATCCTATCCTTTTACCCTAAAACTAACCCCTAAACCTAACCCCTATACCTCACCCTAACTCTAATCCCAATCCTAATTCTAACCATACCCCTTCATAAAACACTAACTCCTGACCGCTAACCGTAACACTAACCAAAATCCCTTATCACTACTCCCTAAACCTAACG
>NW_027182890.1:27500-45000 GCF_041146395.1 Eulemur rufifrons
TGGCCCCTAAATTCCCCCCGCCCGCCTAATGCAGACAGGGCCCGTGCGCTAAGCATAAACAATACCTTTAACAGATAACCCTAACCATGAACATAACACCCAACCCTGTTCCTATTTCTCCCCTTAACACGTAAACCTCACCGTGCGCCTAACTTTAACCTCTTATCCTAACGTTAATGCATAACCCATTTCCTGAGAACAACCCCTATCCCATAATTCTAACCCTATCTCCTAGTCATCACTGTGACACCTAATCCCTAACCCTAATTCTAAACCGCTAACCCTAACCATAACCCTACCTACAACCCTAACACTGACAGTAACCCTTACTTCTAACCCCAACGCTATGCCTAAAAAAACCCTAACCCTTCACCCTAACCCTTCACCCTAACCCCTAAGCCTTACCCTAACCCTTAACCCTAATCCTAATCCTAACCATTAAACCTAACCCTAGCTCTTAAAGCTAACCCTAAACCTTACCCTCACGGCTAGACCTAACCCTGACACTAACCTAACACCTAACCCTAACCAGAACCCCTAAAGCTAACCCTGAACCCTATCGCTAACCCTAGCAGTAAACTTTAAGCTTAAACCTAAGCCCAACCCATAACCCTAATCCTATCCTTTTACCCTAAAACTAACCCCTAAACCTAACCCCTATACCTCACCCTAACTCTAACCCCAATCCTAATTCTAACCATACCCCTTCATAAAACACTAACTCCTAACCGCTAACCCTAACACTAACAAAAAACCCTAATCACTAATCCCTAACCCTAACGCTTAACCTTTACCCTAACCGTTAGCCCTCACCCTACATCTTAACACTGACCCTAACCTTAACCTTTAACTCTAAGCCTAACCCTTAACCCTACAGTAAGGAAGACCCTTAATGCTAATGGGATCCCTTATCCCTAACCCTAACACTACAGCTAAAAATAACCCTAACCTTTGATCCTTAAACCTAACCCCTAACACTTACTTTAACCCCAAACCCTAACCCTAATCCTAAGCATTAAACCTATCCCTATCTCTTAACCCCAACGCTAGCCCTTACCCTAACGCCTAGATCTAACCCTAAATCTAACCTACCGCCTAAACCTAGCCTTAAGCCCTAATGCTAACTCTAACCCTGAACCCTAAACCTACCCGTAACCCTTAACACTAACCCTATCCGTGAACCTTAAACCTGACCCTAACCATTACCCGCACCCAAGCATTTAACCATGACCCTAACCTTAATCCTTAATGCTAACCCTAACACTAAACCCTAACCCTAAGCCCAACACTTATCCCTAATCCTATCCCTTAACCCTAACCCTAACCCTAATGCTACCCCCTAAACGTAACCCTAACCGTGACCAGTAAACCTAAACCTAACCTCTAACACAAACCATAGGACATAACTATAACCCTAAAACTAACCCTAACCCTAACACTAACCCCTAACCCTAACGCTAACCCCTAACCCTAACCCTAACCCCTAACCCTAACCCTAACCTAACCCTAACGCAACCCTAACCCTAACCCTAACCCCTAACCCTAACCCTTACCCTTACCCTAACCCTTACCCTTACCCTTAACCTAACCCTAACACTAACCCCTAACCCTAACCACTAATCCCTAACCCTAACCCTAACCCCTAACCCTAACCCCTAACCCCTACCCTAAACCTAACCCCTAACCCTACCCCTAACCCCTAACCCTAACCCTAACCCCTAAACCTAACCCTAACCCCTGACCCAGAACCTGACCCTGACCCCTGACCCTGACCCTGACCCTAACCATAACCCTAAACCCTAACCCTAGCCCTAGCCCTAACCCCTAACCCTAACCCTAACCCCAAACCCTGACCCTAACTCCTAACCCTAGCCCTAGCCCTAGCCCTAACCCTAACCCCTAACCCTAACCCTAACACTAACCCAACCCTAACCCTAACCCCTAACCCTAACCCCTAACCCTACCCTACCCTACCCCTAACCCTAACCCTAACCCCTAACCCTAACCCTAACCCCTACCCTAACCCTAACCCTACCCCTACCCATAACCCTAACCGTAACCACAACCGAAACCCCAAACCCAACCTAACCCTAACCCTAACCCCTAACCCTAACCCTAACCCAACCCTAACCCCTAACCCTAACCCCTAACCCTAACCCCTAACCATAACCCTAACCCTTAAACCTAACCCTACCCCTAACCCTAAACCTAACCAAACCCTAACCCTAACCCTAACCCCTAACCCTAACCCTAAACCCTAACCCAACCCTATCCCTAACCCTAACACCTAACCCGACCACTACCCCTAACCCTAACCCTAAGCCCTAACCCTAACCCCTAACCCTAACCCTAACCCCTAACCCTAACCCCTAACCCTAACCCTAACCGTACCCTAACCCTAAACCTAACCCCTAACCCTAACACTAACACTAACCCCTAACCCTAACCATAACCCGTAACCCTAACCCTAACCCCTAACCCTAACCCCAACCCCAACCCCAACCCCAACCCTAACCCAAACCTAACCCTAACCATAACCCTAACCCCTAACCCTAAACCCTAACCCTAACCCCTAACCCCTACCCCTACCCCTAACCCTAACCCCTAACCCTAACCCTACCCCTAACCCTAACCCTAACCCCTACCCCTACCCCTAACCCCTAATCCTAGCCCTAACCCTACCCCTAACCCTAACCCCTAACCCTAACCCCTAACCCTCACCCTAACCCCTAACCCTAACCCCATACCCTAACACTAACCCCTAACCCTAACCCTAACCACGACCCCAACCCCAACCCTAACCCCTAAACCTGACCCTGACCCTGACCCTGAGCCTAACCCCTAACCCTAACCCTAACCCTAACCCCTAACCCTACCCCTACCCCTACCCCTACCATAACCCTAACCCTAACCCAAGGCTAACCCTAACCCTAACCCATCCCTAACCCTAACCCTAATCCGAACCCGAAACCTAACCCTAATCCGAACCCGAAACCTAACCCTAACCCTAACCCCTAACCCTAACCCTAACCCCAACCCTAACCCTATCCCCCTGACCCTAATCCTAACCCCTAACCCTAACCCTAACCCCTAACCCTAACCCCTAACCCCTGACCCTAACCCTGACCCTGACCCTAACCTCTAACCCTAACCCTAACCCTAACCCTGAACCCTAAACCTACCCGTAACCCTTAACACTAACCCTATCCGTGAACCTTAACCCTGACCCTAACCATTACACGCACCCAAGCATTTAACCCTGACCCTAACCCTAATCCTTAATGCTAACCCTAACACTAAACCCTAACCCTAAGCCCAACACTTATCCCTAATCCTATCCCTTAACCCTAACCCTAACCCTAATGCTAAACCCTAAACGTAACCCTAACCGTGACCAGTAAACCTAACCCTAACCTCTAACACAAACCATAGCACATAACTCTAACCCTAAAACTAACCCTAACCCTAACTCTAAACCCAAACTCTTAACCTTAACCCTAAGCGTTAACTCTCACGCTAACCTTTAATCCTAACCCTAATCCTAATCTTCAACCCTAAACCTAACACTTAACCCTAACCCTGTACCAAACCCTAACCCCTCATCTTAACCCTAACCGTAAACCTCAACCCGAAACCAAAGTGTAACCGTTAAACCTAAGAGTAACCTTTAACCCTAACCCTAATCCCTAACCCTAAGCCTTCAC
The DNA here is from genome assembly GCF_041146395.1 of Eulemur rufifrons. NCBI lineage: Eukaryota > Metazoa > Chordata > Mammalia > Primates > Lemuridae > Eulemur > Eulemur rufifrons. Next base: position 31,205 of record NW_027182890.1, read on the forward strand.
CCTAACACTAAACTTCATCCTTAACCCTAGCCATAATCCTAACCCTAAATCTAATTCTCAGACTTCTTGCTTTCTTAGAGTTTAGAAAGCCTGCAATCCTCCCATGCCATGCGTGAAAGGAGGCTCTACCACTGCGTCCTGCATGAAACCCACGGGCCCATACCCAGAGTATGATAGAGTGGGTTCCCGGGTACAATCCCTGCCCCCTAAATTCCCCCCGCCCGCCTAATGCAGACAGGGCCCGTGCGCTAAGCATAAACAATACCTTTAACAGATAACCCTAACCCGGAACGTAACACCCAACCCTGTTCCTATATCTCCCCTTAACACGTAAACCTCACCGTGCGCCTAACTTTAACCTCTTATCCTAACGTTAATGCATAACCCATTTCCTGAGAACAACCCCTATCCCATAATTCTAACCCTATCTCCTAGACATCACTGTGACACCTAATCCCTAACCCTAATTCTAAACCGCTAACCCTAACCGTAACCCTACCTACAACCCTAACACTGACAGTAACCCTTACATCTAACCCCAACGCTATGCCTAACAAAAACCCTAACGCTTGACCCTAACCCTTCACCCTAACCCCTAAGCCTTACCCTAACGCTTAACCCTAATCCTAATCCTAACTATTAAACCTAACACTAGCTCTTAAAGCTAACCCTAAACCTTACCCTCACGACTAGACCTAACCCTGACACTAACCTAACACCTAACCCTAACCAGAACCCCTAAAGCTAACCCTGAACCCTATCCCTAACCCTAGCAGTAAACTTTAACCCTAAACCTAAGCCCAACCCGTAACCCTAATCCTATCCTTTTACCCTAAAACTAACCCCTAAACCTAACCCCTATACCTCACCCTAACTCTAACCCGAATCCTAATTCTAACCATACCCCTTCATAAAACACTAACTCCTAACTGCTAACCCTAACACTAACCAAAAACCCTAATCACTAATCCCTAACCCTAACGCTTAACCTTTATCCTAGCCGTTAACCCTCACCCTAAATCTTAACACTGACCCTAACCTTCACCTTTAACTCTAAGCCTAACCCTTAACCCTACAGTAAGGAAGACCCTTAATGCTAATGGGATCCCTTATCCCTAACCCTAACACTACAGCTAAAAATAACCCTAACATTTGATCCTTAAACCTAACCCCTAACACTTACTTTAACCCCAAACCCTAACCTTAATCCTAAGCATTATACCTAACCCTCTCTCTTAACCCTAACGCTAGCCCTTACCTTAACGCCTAGATCTAACCCTAAATCTAACCTACCGCCTAATCCTAACCTTAAGCCCTAATGCTAACTCTAACCCTGAACCCTAAACCTACCCGTAACCCTTAACACTAACCCTGTCCGTGAACCTTAACCCTGACCCTAACCATTACCCGCACCCAAGCATTTAACCCTGACCCTAATCCTAATCCTTAATGCTAACCCTAACACTAAACCCTAACCCTAAGCCCAACACTTATCCCTAATCCTATCCCTTAACCCTAACCCTAACCCTAATGCTACCCTCTAAACGTAACCCTAACCGTGACCAGTAAACCTAACCCTAACCTCTAACAGAAACCATAGCACATAACTCTAACCCTAAAACTAACCCTAACCCTAACTCTAAACCCTAACTCTTAACCTTAACCCTAAGCGTTAACTCTCACGCTAACCTTTAATCCTAACCCTAATCCTAATCTTCAACTCTAAACCTAACACTTAACCCTAACCCTGTACAAAACCCTAACCCCTCATCTTAACCCTAACCGTAAACCTCAACCCTAAACCAAAGTGTAACCGTTAAACCTAAGAGTAACCTTTAACCCTAACCCTAATCCCTAACCCTAAGCCTTCACCCTAACACTAAACTTCATCCTTAACCCTAGCCATAATCCTAACCCTAAATCTAATTCTCAGACTTCTTGCTTTCTTAGAGTTTAGAAAGCCTGCAATCCTCACATGCCATGCGTGAAAGGAGGCTCTACCACTGCGTCCTGCATGAAACCCACGGGCTCATACCCAGAGTATGATAGAGTGGGTTCCCGGGTACAATCCCAGAACCCGAAACTCCCCCCGCCCGTCCGATGCAGACAAGGCCCGTGCGCTAAGCATAAACAATACCTTTAACAGATAACCCTAACCCTGAACATAACACCCAACCCTGTTCCTATTTCTCCCCTTAACACGTAAACCTCACCGTGCGCCTAACTTTAACCTCTTATCCTAACGTTAATGCATAACCCATTTCCTGAGAACAACCCCTATCCCATAATTCTAACCCTATCACCTAGTGATCACTGTGACACCTAATCCCTAACCCTAATTCTAAACCGCTAACCCTAACCGTAACCCTACCTACAACCTTAACACTGACAGTAACCCTTACTTCTAACCCCAACGCTATGCCTAACAAAAACCCTAACCCTTGACCCTAACCCTTCACCCTAACCCCTAAGCCGTACCCTAACCATTAACCCTAATCCTAATCCTAACCATGAAACCTAACCCTAGCTCTTAAAGCTAACCCTAAACCTTACCCTCACGACTAGACCTAACCCTGACACTAACCTAACACCTAACCCTAACCAGAACCCCTAAAGCTAACCCTGAACCCTATCCCTAACCCTAGCAGTAAACTTTAACCCTAAACCTAAGCCCAACCCGTAACCCTAATCCTATCCTTTTACCCTAAAACTAACCCCTAAACCTAACCCCTATACCTCACCCTAACTCTAACCCCAATCCTAATTCTAACCATACCCCTTCATAAAACACTAACTCCTAACCGCTAACCCTAACACTAACCAAAAACCCTAATCACTAATCCCTAACCCTAACGCTTAACCTTTACCCTAACCGTTAACCCTCACCCTAAATCTTAACACTGACCCTAACCTTCACCTTTAACTCTAAGCCTAACCCTTAACCCTACAGTAAGGAAGACCCTTAATGCTAATGGGATCCCTTATCCCTAACCCTAACACTACAGCTAAAAATAAGCCTAACCTTGGATCCTTAAACCTAACCCCTAACACTTACTTTAACCCAAACCCTAACCCTAATCCTAAGCATTAAACCTAACCCTATCTCTTAACCCTAACGCTAGCCCTTACCCTAACGCCTAGATCTAACCCTAAATATAACCTACCGCCTAATCCTAACCTTAAGCCCTAATGCTAACTCTTACCCTGAAACCTAAACCTACCCGTTACCCTTAACACGAACTCTATCCGTGAACCTTAACCCTGACCCTAACCATTACCCGCACCCAAGCATTTAACCCTGACCCTAACCCTAATCCTTAATGCTAACCCTAACACTAAACCCTAACCCTAAGCCCAACAATTAACCCTAATCCTATCCCTTAACCCTAACCGTAACCTAACCCTAACCCTAACCCCAAACGTAACTCTCACCGTAACCCCTAACCCTGACCCTAACCCCTAACCCTAACCCTAAACCCTAACCCCAACCCCAACCCCAACCCTAACCCCTAAACCTAACCCTAACCCCTAACCCTAACCCTAACCCCTAACCCTAACCCTAACCTAACCCTAACCCAACCCTAACCCTAACCCCTAACCCTAACCCTTACCCTTACCCTAACCCTTACCCTTACACTTACCCTAACCCTAACCCCTAACCCCCAACCCTAACCCTAACCCCTAACCCTAACCCAAACCCTAACCCTAACCCCTAACCCCTCCCCTAAACCTAACCCTAACCCCTAACCCTAAGCCCTAACCCTAACCCTAATCCTTAAACCTAACCCTAACACCTAACCCTAACCCTAACCCTAACCCCTAACCCAAACCCCTAACCCTAACCCCTAACCCAAACCCTAACCCAAACCCTAACCCTAACCTCTAACCCTAACCCAAACCCCTAACCCTAACCCTAACCCTAAACTCTAACCCTAAGCCTAGCCCTAGCCCTAACCCTAACCCCTAACCCTAACCCCTAACCCTAACCCTAACCCTTAACCCTAACCCTAACCGCTAACCCTAACCCTAACACCTAGCCCTAGCCCTAGCCCTAACCCTAACCCCTAACCCTAACCCTAACCACTAACCCTAACCCCTCACCCTAACCCTAACCCCTAACCCTAACGCTAACCCCTGACCCTGACCCTGACACTGACCCTAACCCTAACCCCTAACACTAACCGTAACCCCTAACACTAGCCCTAACCCCTGACCCTGACTCTGACCCTGACCCTAACCCTAAGCCCTCACCCTAACACTAAACTTCATCCTTAACCCTAACCAGAATCCTAACTCTAAATCTAATTCTCAGACTTCTTGCTTTCTTAGAGTTTAGAAAGCCTGCAATCCTCCCATGCCATGCGTCAAAGGAGGCTCTACCACTGTGTCCTGCATGAAACCCACGGGCCCATACCCAGAGTATGATAGAGTGGGTTCCCGGGTACAAGCCCAGCCCCCCAAACTCCCCCCGCCCAAATAATGCAGACAGGGCCCGTGCGCTAAGCATAAACAATACCTTTAACAGATAACCCTAACCCTGAACATAACACCCAACCCTGTTCCTATTTCTCCCCTTAACACGTAAACCTCACCGTGCGCCTAACTTTAACCTCTTATCCTAACGTTAATGCATAACCCATTTCCTGAGAACAACCCCTATCCCATAATTCTAACCCTATGTCCTAGTCATCACCGTGACACCTAATCCCTAACCCTAATTCTAAACCGCTAACCCTAACCGTAACCCTACCTACAACCCTAACACTGACAGTAACCCTTACTTCTAACCCCAACGCTATGCCTAACAAAAACCCTAACCCTTGACCCTAACCCTTCACCCTAACCCCTAAGCCTTACCCTAACCCTTAACCCTAATCCTAATTCTAACCATTAAACCTAACCCTAGCTCTTAAAGCTAACCCTAAACCTTACCGTCACGACTAGACCTAACCCTGACACTAACCTAACACCTAAAGCTAACCAGAACCCCTAAAGCTAACCTTGAACCCTATCCCTAACCCTAGCAGTAAACTTTAACCCTAAACCTAAGCCCAACCCGTAACCCTAATCCTATCCTTTTACCCTAAAACTAACCCCTAAACCTAACCCCTATACCTCACCCTAACTCTAACCCCAATCCTAATTCTAACCATACCCCTTCATAAAACACTAACTCCTAACCGCTAACCCTAACACTAACCAAAAACCCTAATCACTAATCCCTAACCCTAACGCTTAACCTTTACCCTAACCGTTAACCCTCACCCTAAACCTTAACACTGACCCTAACCTTAACCTTTAACTCTAAGCCTAACCCTTAACCCTACAGGAAGGAAGACCCTTAATGCTAATGGGATCCCTTATCCTTAACCCTAACACTACAGCTAAAAATAACCCTAACCTTTGATCCTTAAACCTAACCCCTAACTCTTACTTTAACCCCAAACCTTAACCCTAATCCTAAGCATTAAACCTAACCCTATCTCTTAACCCTAACGCAGACCTTACCCTAACGCCTAGATCTAACCCTAAATCTAACCTGCCGCCTAATCCTAACCTTAAGTACTAATGCTAACACTAACCCTGAACCCTAAACCTACCCGTAACCCTTAACACTAACCCTATCCGTGAACCTTAACCCTGACCCTAACCATTACCCGCACCCAAGCATTTAACCCTGACCCTAACCCTAATCCTTAATGCTATCCCTAACACTAAACCCTAACCCTAAGCCCAACACTTAAACCTAATTCTATCCCATAACCCTAACACTAACCCTAATGCTACCCCCTATACGTAACCCTAACCGTGACCAGTAATCCTAACCCTAAAATCTAACACAAACCATAGCACATAACTCTAACCCTAAAACTAACCCTAACCCTAACCCTAAACCCTAACTCTTAACCTTAACACTAAGCGTTAACTCTCATGCTAACCTTTAATCCTAACCCTAATCCTAATCTTCAACCCTAAACCTAACACTTAACCCTAACCCTGTACCAAACCCTAACCCCTCATCTTAACCCTAACCGTAAACCTCAACCCTAAACCAAAGTCTAACCGTTAAACCTAAGAGTAACCTTTAACCCTAACCCTAATCCCTAACCCTAAGCCCTCACCCTAACACTAATCTTCATCCTTAACCGTAACCAGAATCCTAACCCTAAATCTAATTCTCAGACTTCTTGCTTTCTTAGAGTTTAGAAAGCCTGCAATCCTCCCATGCCATGCGTGAAAGGAGGCTCTACCACTGTGTCCTGCATGAAACCCACGGGCCCATACCCAGAGTATGGTAGAGTGGGTTCCCGGGTACAATCCCAGCCCCAAAAACTTCCCCCGCCCGCCTAATGCAGACAGGGTCCGTGCGCTAAGCATAAACAATACCTTTAACAGATAACCCTAACCCTGAACATAACACCCAACCCTGTTCCTATTTCTCCCCTTAACACGTAAACCTCACCGTGCGCCTAACTTTAACCTCTTATCCTAACGGTAATGCATAACCCATTTCCTGAGAACAACCCCTATCCCATAATTCTTACCCTATGTCCTAGTCATCACCGTGACACCTAATCCCTAACCCTAATTCTAAACCGCTAACCCTAACCGTAACCCTACCTACAACCCTAACACTGACAGTAACCCTTACTTCTAACCCCAACGCTATGCCTAACAAAAACCCTAACCCTTGACCCTAACCCTTCACCCTAACTCCTAAGCCTTACCCTAACCCTTAACCCTAATCCTAATCCTAACCATTAAACCTAACCCTAGCTCTTAAAGCTAACCCTAAACCTTACCCTCACGACTAGACCTAACCCTGACACTAACGTAACACCTAACCCTAACCAGAACCCCTGAACCCTATCCCTAACCCTAGCAGTAAACTTTAACCCTAAACCTAAGCCCAACCCGTAACCCTAATCCTATCCTTTTACCCTAAAACTAACCCCTAAACTTAACCCCTATACCTCACCCTAACTCTAACCCCAATCCTAATTCTAACCATACCCCTTCATAAAACACTAACTCCTAACCGCTAACCCTAACACTAACCAAAAACCCTAATCACTAATCCCTAACCCTAACGCTTAATCTTTACCCTAACCGTTAACCCTCACCCTAAATCTTAACACTGACCCTAACCTTCACCTTTAACTCTAAGCCTAACCCTTAACCCTACAGTAAGGAAGACCCTTAATGCTAATGGGATCCCTTATCCCTAACCCTAACACTACAGCTAAAAATAACCCTAACCTTTGATCCTTAAACCTAACCCCTAACTCTTACTTTAACCCCAAACCCTAACCCTAATCCTAAGCATTAAACCTAACCCTATCTCTTAACCCTAACGCAGCCCTTACCCTAACGCCTAGATCTAACCCTAAATCTAACCTACCGCCTAATCCTAACCTTAAGCCCTAATGCTAACACTAACCCTTAACCCTAAGCCTACCCGTAACTCTTAACACTAACCCTATCCGTGAACCTTAACCCTGACCCTAACCATTACCCGCACCCAAGCATTTAACCCTAACCCTAACCCTAAATCATAATGATAACCCTAACACTAAACCCTAACCCTAAGCCCAACACTTAACCCTAATCCTATCCCTTAACCCTAACCCTAACCCTAATGCTAACCCCTAAACGTAACCCTAACCATGACCAGTAAACCTAACCCTAACCTCTAACACAAACCATAGCACATAACTCTAACCCTAAAACTAACCCTAACCCTAACCCTAAACCCTAACTCTTAACCTTTACACAAAGCGTTAACTCTCACGCTAACCTTTAATCCTAACCCTAATCCTAATCTTCAACCCTAAACCTAACACTTAACCCTAACCCTGTACCAAAGCCTAACCCCTCATCTTAACCCTAACCGTAAACCTCAACCCTAAGCCACAGTGTAACCGTTAAACCTAAGAGTAACCTTTAACCCTAACCCTAATCCCTAACCCTAAGCCCTCACCCTAACACTAAACTTCATCCTTAACCCTAACCAGAATCCTAACCCTAAATCTAATTCTCAGACTTCTTGCTTTCTTAGAGTTTAGAAAGCCTGCAATCCTCCCATGCCATGCGTGAAAGGAGACTCTACCGCTGTGTCCTGCATGAAACCCATGGGCCCATACCCAGAGTATGATAGAGTGGGTTCCCGGGTACAATCCCAGCACCCTAAGCTCCCCCCGCCCGCCTAATGCAGACAGGGCCCGTGCGCTAAGCATAAACAATACCTTTAACAGATAACCCTAACCCTGAACGTAACACCCAACCCTGTTCCTATTTCTCCCCTTAACACGTAAACCTCACCGTGCGCCTAACTTTAACCTCTTATCCTAACGTTAATGCATAACCCATTTCCTGAGAACAACCCCTATCCCATAATTCTAACCCTATCTCCTAGTCATCACTGTGACACCTAATCCCTAACCCTAATTCTAAACCGCTAACCCTAACCGTAACCCTACCTACAACCCTAACACTGACAGTAAACCTTACTTCTAACCCCAACGCTATGCCTAACAAAAACCCTAACCCTTGACCCTAACCCTTCACCCTAACCCCTAAGCCTTACCCTAAACCTTAACCCTAATCCTAATCCTAACCATTAAACCTAACCCTAGCTCTTAAAGCTAACCCTAAACCTTACCGTCACGACTAGACCTAACCCTGACACTAACCTAACACCTAACCCTAACCAGAACCCCTAAAGCTAACCCTGAACCCTATCCCTAACCCTAGCAGTGAACTTTAACCCTAAAACTAAGCCCAACCCATAACCCTAATCCTATTCTTTTACCCTAAAACTAACCCCTAAACCTAACCCCTATACCTCACCCTAACTCTAACCCCAATCCTAATTCTAACCATACCCCTTCATAAAACACTAACTCCTAACCGCTAACCCGAACACTAACCAAAAACCCTAATCACTAATCCCTAACCCTAACGCTTAATCTTTACCCTAACCGTTAACCCTCACCCTAAATCTTAACCCTGACCCTAACCTTAACCTTTAACTCTAAGCCTAACCCTTAACCCTACAGTAAGGAAGACCCTTAATGCTAATGGGATCCCTTATCCCTAACCCTAACACTACAGCTAAAAATAACCCTAACCTTGGATCCTTAAACCTAAGCCCTAACACTTACTTTAACCCCAAACCCTAAGCCTATTCCTAAGCATTAAACCTAACCCTATCTCTTAACCCTAACGCTAGCCCTTACCCTAAGGCCTAGATCTAACCCTAAATCTAACCTACCGCCTAATCCTAACCTTTAGCCCTAATGTTAACACTAACCCTGACCCTAAACCTACCCGTAACCCTTAACACTAACCCTATCCGTGAACCTTAACCCTGACCCTAACCATTACCCGCACCCAAGCATTTAACCCTGACCCTAACCCTAATCCTTAATGATAACCCAGCACTAAACCCTAACCCTAAGCCCAACACTTAACCCTAATCCTATCCCTTAAACCTAACCCTAACCCTAATGCTAACCCCTAAACGTAACCCTAACCGTGACCAGTAAACCTAACCCTAACCTCTAACACAAACCATAGCACATAACTCTAACCCTAAAACTAACCCTAACCCTAACCCTAAACCCTAAATCATAACCTTAACACTAAGTGTTAACTCTCACGCTAACCTTTAATCCTAACCCTAATCCTAATCTTCAACCCTAAACCTAACACTTAACCCTAACCCTGTACCAAACCCTAACCCCTCATCTTAACCCTAACCGTAAACCTCAACCCTAAACCAAAGTGTAACCGTTAAACCTAAGAGTTACCTTTAACCCTAACCCTAATCCCTAACACTAAGCCCTCACCCTAACACTAAACTTCATCCTTAACCCTAACCAGAATCCTAACCCTAAATCTCATTCAAAGACTTCTTGCTTTCTTAGAGTTTAGAAAGCCTGCAATCCTCCCATGCCATGCTTGAAAGGAGGCTCTACCACCTTGTCCTGCATGAAACCCACGGGCCCATACCCAGAGTATGATAGAATGGGTTCCCGGGTACAATCCCAGCCCTCTAAACTCCCCCCGCCCGCCTAATGCAGACAGGGCCCGTGCGCTAAGCATAAACAATACCTTTAACAGATAACCCTAACCCTGAACATAACACCCAACCCTGTTCCTATTTCTCCCCTTAACACGTAAACCTCACCGTGCGCCTAACTTTAACCTCTTATCCTAACGTTAATGCATAACCCATTTCCTGAGAACAACCCCTATCCCATAATTCTAACCCTATCTCCTAGTCATCACTGTGACACCTAATCCCTAACCCTAATTCTAAACCGCTAACCCTAACCGTAACCCTACCTACAACCCTAACACTCACAGTAACCCTTACTTCTAACCCCAACGCTATGCCTAACAAAAACCCTAACCCTTGACCCTAAACCTTCACCCTAACCCCTAAGCCTTACCCTAACCCTAAACCCTAATCCTAATGCTAACCATTAAACCTAACCCTAGCTCTTAAAGCTAACCCTAAACCTTACCGTCACGACTAGACCTAACCCTGATACTAACCTAACACCTAACCCTAACCAGAAACCCTAAAGCTAACCCTGAACCCAATCCCTAACCCTAGCAGTAAACTTTAACCCTAAACCTAAGCCCAACCCGTAACCCTAATCCTATCCTTTTACCCTAAAACTAACCCGTAAACCTAACCCCTATACCTCACCCTAACTCTAACCCCAATCCTAATTCTAACCATACCCCTTCATAAAACACTAACTCCTAACCGCTAACCCTAACACTAACCAAATCCCTAATCACTAATCCCTAACCCTAACGCTTAACCTTTACCCTAACCGTTAACCCTCACCCTAAATCTTAACACTGACCCTCACCTTAACCTTTAACTCTAAGCCTAACCCTTAACCCTACAGTAAGGAAGACCCTTAATGCTAATGGGATCCCTTATCCCTAACCCTAACACTACAGCTAAAAATAACCCTAACCTTGGATCCTTAAATCTAACCCCTAACACTTACTTTAACCCCAAACCCTAACCCTAATCCTAAGCCTTAAACCTAACCCTATCTCTTAACCCTAAGGCTAGCCCTTACCCTAACGCCTAGATCTAACCCTAAATCTAACCTACCGCCTAATCCTAAGCTTAAGCCCTAATGCTAACACTAACCCTGAACCCTAAACCTACCCGTAACCCTTAACACTAACCCTATCCGTGAACCTAAACCCTGACCCTAACCATTACCCGCACCCTAGCATTTAACCCTGACCCTAACCCTAATCCTTAATGCTAACCCTAACACTAAACCCTAACCCTAAGCCCAACACTTAACCCTAATCCTATCCCTTAATCCTAACCCTAACCGAAACCCTAATGCTAACCCCTAAATGTAACCCTAACCGTGACCAGTAAACCTAAGCCTAACCTCTAACACAAAGCATAGCACATAATTCTAACCCTAAAACTAACCCTAACCCTAACCCTAAACCCTAACTCTTAACCTTTACCATAAGCGTTAACTCTCACGCTAACCTTTAATCCTAACCCTAATCCTAATCTTCAACCCTAAACCTAACACTTAACCCTAACCCTGTACCAAACCCTAACCCCTCATCTTAACCCTAACCGTAAACCTCAACCCGAAACCAAAGTGTAACCGTTAAACCTAAGAGTAACCTTTAACCCTAACCCTAATCCCTAACCCTAAGCCCTCACCCTAACACTAAACTTCATCCTTAACCCTAACCAGAATCCTAACCCTAAATCTAATTCTCAGACTTCTTGCTTTCTTAGAGTTTAGAAAGCCTGCAATCCTCCCATGCCATGCGTGAAAGGAGACTCTACCGCTGTGTCCTGCATGAAACCCATGGGCCCATACCCAGAGTATGATAGAGTGGGTTCCCGGGTACAATCCCAGCCCCCTAAGCTCCCCCCGCCCGCCTAATGCAGACAGGGCCCGTGCGCTAAGCATAAACAATACCTTTAACAGATAACCCTAACCCTGAACATAACACCCAACCCTGTTCCTATTTCTCCCCTTAACACGTAAACCTCACCGTGCGCCTAACTTTAACCTGTTATCCTAACGTTAATGCATAACCCATTTCCTGAGAACAACCCCTATCCCATAATTCTAACCCTATCTCATAGTCATCACTGTGACACCTAATCCCTAACCCTAATTCTAAACCGCTAACCCTAACCGTAACCCTACCTACAACCCTAACACTGACAGTAACCCTTACTTCTAACCCCAACGCTATGCCTAACAAAAACCCTAACCCTTGACCCTAACCCTTCACCCTAACCCCTAAGCCTTACCCTAACCCTTAACCCTAATCCTAATCCTAACCATTAAACCTAACCCTAGCTCTTAAAGCTAACCCTAAACCTTACCCTCACGACTAGACCTAACCTTGACACTAACCGAACACATAACCCTAACCAGAACCCCTAAAGCTAACCCTGAACCCTATCCCTAACCCTAGCAGTAAACTTTAACCCTAAACCTAAGCCCTACCCGTAACACTAATCCTATCCTTTTACCCTAAAACTAACCCCTAAACCTAACCCCTATACCTCACCCTAACTCTAACCCCAATCCTAATTCTAACCATACCCCTTCATAAAACACTAACTCCTAACCGCTAACACTAACACTAACCAAAATCCCTAATAACTAATCCCTAACCCTAACGCTTAACCTTTACCCTAACCGTTAACCCTCACCCTAAATCTTAACACTGACCCTAACCTGAACCTTTAACTCTAAGCCTAACCCTTAACCCTACAGTAAGGAAGACCCTTAATGCTAATGGGATCCCTTATCCCTAACCCTAACACTACAGCTAAAAATAACCCTAACCTTGGATCCTTAAACCTAACCCCTAACACTTACTTTAACCCCAAACCCTAAGCCTATTCCTAAGCATTAAACCTAACCCTATCTCTTAACCCTAACGCTAGCCCTTACCCTAACGCCTAGATCTAACCCTAAATCTAACCTACCGCCTAATCCTAACCTTAAGCCCTAATGCTAACTCTAACCCTGAACACGAAACCTACCCGTAACCCTTAACACTAACCCTATCCGTCAACCTTAATCCTGACCCTAACCATTCCCCTCACCCAAGCATTTAACCCTGAACCTAACCTTAATCCTTAATGATAACCCTAAACCTAACCCTAACCCTAAGCCCAACACTTAACGCTAATCCTATCCCTTAACCCTAACCCTAATGCTAACCCCTAAACGTAACCCTCACCGTGACCAGTAAACCTAAACCTAACCTCTAACACAAACCATAGCACATAACTCGAACCCTAAAACTAACCCTAACCCTAACCCTAAACCCTAACTCTTAACCTTAACACTAAGCGTTAACTCTCACACTAACCTTTAATCCTAACCCTAATCCTAATCTTCAACCCTAAACCTAACACTTAACCCTAACCCTGTACCAAACCCTAACCCCTCATCTTAAACCTAACCGTAAACCTCAACCCTAAACCAAAGTGTAACCGTTAAACCTAAGAGTAACCTTTAACCCTAACCCTAATCCCTGACGCTAAGCCCTCACCCTAACACTATACTTCGTCCTTAACCCTAACCATAATCCTACCCCTAAATCTAATTGTCAGACTTCTTGCTTTCTTAGAGTTTAGAAAGCCTGCAATCCTCCCATGCCATGCCTTAAAGGAGGCTCCACCACTGTGTCCTGCATGAAACCGACGGGCCCATACCCAGAGTATGATAGAGTGGGTTCCCGGGTACAATCCCAGC
>NW_027182890.1:50000-67500 GCF_041146395.1 Eulemur rufifrons
CCTCATCTTAACCCTAACCGTAAACCTCAACCCTAAACCAAACTGTAACCGTTAAACCTAAGAGTAACCTATAACCCTAACCCTAATCCCTAACCCTAAGCCCTCACCCTAACACTAAACTTCATCCTTAACACTAACCAGAATCCTAACCCTAAATCTAATTCTCAGACTTCTTGCTTTCTTAGAGTTTAGAAAGCCTGCAATCCTCCCATGCCATGCGTGAAAGGAGGCTCTACCACTGCGTCCTGCATGAAACCCACGGGCCCATACCCAGAGTATGATAGAGTGGGTTCCCGGGTACAATCCCTGCCCCCTAAATTCCCCCCGCCCGCCTAAAGCAGACAGGGCCCGTGCGCTAAGCATAAACAAAACCTTTAACGGATAACCCTAACCCTGAAGGTAACACCCAACCCTGTTCCTATTACTCCCCTTAACACGTAAACCTCACCGTGCGCCTAACTTTAACCTCTTATCCTAACGTTAATGCATAACCCATTGCCTGAGAACACCCCCAATCCCATAATTCTAACCCTATCTCCTAGTCATCACTGTGACACCTAATCCCTAAACCTAATTCTAAACCGCTAACCCTAACCGTAACCCTACCTACAACCCTGACACTGACAGTAACCCTTACTTCTAACCCCAACGCAATGCCTAACAAAAACCCTAACCCTTTACCCTAACCCTTCACCCTAACCCCTAAGCCTTACCCTAACCCTCAACCCTAATCCTAATCCTAACCATTAAACCTAACCCTAGCTCTTAAAGCTAACCCTAAACCTTACCCTCACGACTAGACCTAATCCTGACACTAACCTAACATCTAACCCTAACCAGAACCCCTAAAGCCAACCCTGAACCCTATCGCTAACCCTAGCAGTAAACTTTAACCTTAAACCTAAGCCCAACCCGTAACCCTAATCCTATCCTTTTACCCTAAAACTAACCCCTAAACCTAACCCCTATACCTCACCCTAACTCTAACTCCAATCCTAATTCTAACCATACCCCTTCATAAAACACTAACTCCTAACCGCTAACCCTAACACTAACCAAAAACACTAATCACTAATCCCTAACCCTAACGCTTAACCTTTACCCTAACCGTTAACCCTCACCCTAAATCTTAACACTGACCCTAACCTTAACCTTTAACTCTAAGCCTAACCCTTAACCCTACAGTAAGGAAGACCCTTAAGGCTAATGGGATCCCTTATCCTTAACCCTAACACTACAGCTAAAAATAACCCTAACCTTTGATCCTTAAACCTAACCCCTAACACTTACTTTAACCCCAAACCCTGACCCTAATCCTAAGCATTAAACTTAACCCTATCTCTTAACCCTAACGCTAGCCCTTACCCTAACGCCTAGATCTAACCCTAAATATAACCTACCGCCTAATCCTAACCTTAAGCCCTAATGGTAACTCTAACCCTGAACCCTAAACCTACCCATAACCCTTAACACTAACCCTATCCGTGAACCTTAACCCTGACCCTGACAATTACCCGCACCCAAGCATTTAACCCTGACCCTAACCCTAATCCTTAATGATATCCCTAACACTAAACCCTCACCCTAAGCCCAACACTTAACCCTAATCCTATCCCTTAACCCTAACCCTAACCTAACCCTAACCCTAACCCCGAACCTAACCCTAACCCTAACCCCTAACCCTAACCCTAACCCTAAACCTTACTCTTACCCTAACCCTTTCCCTTACCCTTACCCTAACCCTAACCCCTAACCCCTAACCCTAACCCCTAACCCTAACCCTAACCCCTAACCCTAACCCTAACCCCTAAACCTAACACTAACACTAACCCCTAACACTAACCCTAACCCCTAACCCTAACCCCTAACCCTAACCCTAACCCAACCCTAACCCTAACCACTAACCCTAACCCTAACCCCAACCCCTACCCTAAACCTAACCCTAACCCTACCCCTACCCCTTACCCTACGCATACACATAACCCAAAAACCAACCCGAACCCCAACCCCAACCCAACCCTAACCCTAACCCTAACCCTTCACCTTTAACTCTAAGCCTAACCCTTAACCCTACAGTAAGGAAGACCCTTAATGCTAATCGGATCCCTTATCCCTAACCCTAACACTACAGCTAAAAATAACCCTAACCTTGGATCCTTAAACCTAACCCCTAACACTTACTTTAACCCCAAATCCTAACCCTAATCCTAAGCATTAAACGTAAGCCTATAACTTAACCCTAACGCTAGCCCTTACCCTAACGCCTAGATCTAACCCTAAATCTAACCTACCGCCTAATCCTAACCTTAAGCCCTAATGCTAACACTAACACTGAACCCTAAACCTACCCGTAACCCTTAACACTAACTCTATCCGTGAACCTAAACCCTGACCCTAACCATTACCCGCACCCAAGCATTTAATCCTGACCCTAACCCTTATCCTTAATGCTAACCTTAACACTAAACCCTAACCCTAAGCCCAACCCTTAACCCTAATCCTATCCCTTAACCCTAACCCTAACCCTAATGCTAACCCGTAAACGTAACCCTCACCGTGAACAGTAAACCTAACCCTAACCTCTAACACAAATCATAGCACATAACTCTAAACCGAAAACTAACCCTAACCCTAACCCTAAACCCTAACTCTTAACCTTAACCCTAAGCGTTAACTCTCACGCTAACCTTTAATCCTAACCCTAATCCTAATCTTCAACCCTAAACCTAACACTTAACCCTAACCCTGTACCAAAGCCTAACCCCTCATCTTAACCCTAACCGTAAACCTCAACCCTAAACCAAAGTGTAACCGTTAAACCTAAGAGTAACCTTTAACCCTAACCCTAATCCCTAACCCTAAGCCCTCACCCTAACACTAAACTTCATCCTTAACCCTAACCATAATCATACCCCTAAATCTAATTCTCAGACTTCTTGCTTTCTTAGAGTTTAGAAAGCCTGCAATCCTCCCTTGCCATGCGTGAAAGGAGGCTCTACCACTGTGTCCTGCATGAAACCCACGGGCCCATACCCAGAGTATGATAGAGTGGGTTCCCGGGTACAATCCCAGCCCCCTAAACTTCCCCCGCCCGCCTAATGCAGAGAGGGCCCGTGCGCTAAGCATAAACAATACCTTTAACAGATAACCCTAACCCTGATCATAACACCCAACCCTGTTCCTATTTCTCCCCTTAACACGTAAACCTCACCGTGCGCCTAACTTTAACCTCTTATCCTAAAGTTAATGCATAACCCATTTCCTGAGAACAACCCCTATCCCATAATTCTAACCCTATCTCCTAGTCATCACTGTGACACCTAATCCCTAACCCTAATTCTAAACCGCTAACCCTAACCGTAACCCTACCTACAACCCTAACACTGACAGTAACCCTTACTTCTAACCCCAACGCTATGCCTAACAAAAACCCTAACCCTTGACCCTAACCCTTCACCCTAACCCCTAAGCCTTACCCTAACCCTTAACCCTAATCCTAATCCTAACCATTAAACCTAACCCTAGCTCTTAAAGCTAACCCTAAACCTTACCCTCACGACTAGACCTAACCCTGACACTAACCTAACACCTAACCCTAACCAGAACCCCTAAAGCTAACCCTGAACCCTATCCCTAACCCTAGCAGTAAACTTTAACCCTAAACCTAATCCAAACCCGTAACCCTAATCCTATCCTTTTACCCTAAAACTAACCCCTAAACCTAACCCCTATACCTCACCCTAACTCTAACCCCAATCCTAATTCTAACCATACCCCTTCATAAAACACTTACTCCTAACCGCTAACCCTAACACTAACCAAAAACCCTAATCACTAATCCCTAACCCTAACGCTTAACCTTTACCCTAACCGTTACCCCTCACCCTAAATCTTAACCCTGACCCTAACATTAACCTTTAACTCGAAGCCTAACCCTTAACCCTACAGGAAGGAAGACCCTTAATGCTAATGGGATCCCTTATCCCTAACCCTAACACTACAGCTAAAAATAACCCTAACCTTGGATCCTTAAACCTAACCCCTAACACTTACTTTAACCCCAAACCCTAACCCTAATCCTAAGCAT
The DNA here is from genome assembly GCF_041146395.1 of Eulemur rufifrons. Lineage (NCBI taxonomy): Eukaryota > Metazoa > Chordata > Mammalia > Primates > Lemuridae > Eulemur > Eulemur rufifrons. Next base: position 54,088 of record NW_027182890.1, read on the forward strand.
TAATCCTAACTCTATCTCTTAACCCTAACGCTAGCCCTTACCCTAAGGCCTAGATCTAACCCTAAATCTAACCTACCGCCTAATCCTAACCTTAAGCCCTAATGCTAACACTAACCCTGAACCCTAAACCTACCCGTAACCCTTAACACTAACCCTATCCGTGAACCTAAACCCTGACCCTAACCATTACCCGCACCCAAGCATTTAACCCTGACCCCAACCCTAATCCTTAATGCTAACCTTAACACTAAACCCTAACCTTAAGCCCAACACATAACCCTAATCCTATCCCTTAACCCTAACCCTAACCCTAACCCTAATGCTAACCCCTAAACGTAACCCTAACCATGACCAATAAACCTAATCCTAACCTCTAACACAAACCATAGCACATAACTCTAACCCTAAAACTAACCCTAACCCTAAACCTAAACCCTAACTCTTAAACTTAACCCTAAGCGTTAACTCTCAAGCTAACCTTTAATCCGAACTCTAATCCTAATCTTCAACCCTAAACCTAACACTTAACCCTAACCCTGTACCAAACCCTAACCCCTCATCTTAACCCTAACCGTAAACCTCAACCCTAAACCAAAGTGTAACCGTTAAACCTAAGAGTAACCTTTAACCCTAACCCTATTCCCGAACCCTAAGCCCTGACCCTAACACTAAACTTCATCCTTAACCCTAACCAGAATCCTCACCCTAAATCTAATTCTCAGACTTCTTGCTTTCTTAGAGTTTAGAAAGCCTGCAATCCTCCCTTGCCATGCGTGAAAGGAGGCTCTACCACTGTGTCCTGCATGAAACCCATGGGCCCATACCCAGAGTATGATAGAGTGGGTTCCCGGGTACAATCCCAGCCCCCTAAGCTGCCCCTGCCCGCCTAATGCAGACAGGGCCCGTGCGCTAAGCATAAACAATGCCTTTAACAGATAACCCTAACCCTGAACATAACACCCAACCCTGTTCCTATTTCTCCCCTTAACACGTAAACCTCACTGTGCGCCTAACTTTAACCTCTTATCCTAACGTTAATGCATAACCCATTTCCTGAGAACAACCCCTATCCCATAATTCTAACCCTATCTCCTAGTCATCACTGTGACACCTAATCCCTAACCCTAATTCTAAACCGCTAACCCTAACCGTAACCCTACCTACAACCCTAACACTCACAGTAACCCTTACTTCTAACCCCAACGCTATGCCTAACAAAAACCCTAACCCTTGACCCTAACCCTTCACCCTAACCCCTAAGCCTTCCACTAACCCTAAACCCTAATCCTAATGCTAACCATTAAACCTAACCCTAGCTCTTAAAGCTAACCCTAAACCTTACCCTCACGACTAGACCTAACCCTGACACTAACCTAACACCTAAACCCAACCAGGACCCCTAAAGCTAACCCTGAACCCTATCCCTAACCCTAGCAGTAAACTTTAACCCTAAACCTAAGCCCAACCCGTAACCCTAATCCTATCCTTTTACCCTAAAACTAACCCCTAAACCTAACCCCTATACCTCACCCTAACTCTAACCCCAATCCTAATTCTAACCATACCCCTTCATAAAACACTAACTCCTAACCGCTAACCCTAACACTAACCAAATCCCTAATCACTAATCCCTAACCCTAACGCTTAACCTTTACCCTAACCGTTAACCCTCACCCTAAATCTTAACACTGACCCTAACCTTAACCTTTAACTCTAAGCCTAACCCTTAACCCTACAGTAAGGAAGACCCTTAATGCTAATGGGATCCCTTATCCCTAACCCTAACACTACAGCTAAAAATAAGCCTAACCTTGGATCCTTAAACCTAACCCCTAACACTTACTTTAACCCCAAACCCTAACCCTAATCCTAAGCCTTAAACCTAACCCTATCTCTTAACCCTAACGCTAGCCCTTACCCTAACGCCTAGATCTAACCCTAAATCTAACCTACCGCCTAATCCAAACCTTAAGCCCTAATGCTAACACTAACCCTAAACCCTAAACCTACCCGTAACCCTTAACACTAACCCTATCCGTGAACCTTCACCCTGACCCTAACCATTACCCGAACCCTAGCATTTAACCCTGACCCTAACCCTAATCCTTAATGCTAACCCTAACACTAAACCCTAACCCTAAGCCCAACACTTAACCCTAATCCTATACCTTAACCCTAACCCTAACCGAAACCCTAATGCTAACCCCTAAACGTAACCCTAACCCTGACCAGTAAACCTAACCCTAACCTCTTACACAAACCATAGCACATAACTCTAACCCTAAAACTACCCCTAACCCTAACCCTAACCCTAAACCCTAACTCTTAACCTTAACCCTAAGCGTTAACTCTCACGCTAACCTTTAATCCTAACCCTAATCCTAATCTTCAACCCTAAACCTAACACTTAACCCTAACCCTGTACCTAACCCTAACCCCTCATCTTAACCCTAACCGTAAACCTCAACCCTAAACCAAAGTGTAACCGTTAAACCTAAGAGTAACCTTTAACCCTAACCCTAATCCCTAACCCTAAGCCCTCACCCTAACACTAAACTTCATCCTTAACCCTAACCAGAATCCTAACCCTAAATCTAATTCTCAGACTTCTTGCTTTCTTAGAGTTTAGAAAGCCTGCAATTCTCCTGTGCCATGCGTGAAAGGAGGCTCTACCACTGTGTCCTGCATGAAACCAACGGGCCCATACCCAGAGTATGATAGAGTGGGTTCCCGGGTACAATCCCAGCCCCCTAAACTCCCTCCACCCGCTTAATGCAGACAGGGCCCGTGCGCTAAGCATAAACAATACCTTTAACAGATAACCCCAACCCTGAACATAACACCCAACCCTGTTCCTATTTCTCCCCTTAACACGTAAACCTCACCGTGCGCCTAACTTTAACCTCTTATCCTAACGTTAATGCATAACCCATTTCCTGAGAACAACCCCTATCCCATAATGCTAACCCTATCTCCTAGTCATCACTGTGACACCTAATCCCTAACCCTAATTCTAAACCGCTAACCCTAACCGTAACCCTACCTACAACCCTAACACTGACAGTAACCCTTATTCTAACCCCAACGCTATGCCTAACAAAAACCCTAACCCTTGACCCTAACCCTTCACCCTAACCCCTAAGCCTTACCCTAACCCTTAACCCTAATCCTAATCCTAACCATTAAACCTAACCCTAGCTCTTAAAGCTACCCCTAAACCTTACCCTCACGACTAGACCTAACCCTGACACTAACCTAACACCTAACCCTAACCAGAACCCCTAAAGCTAACCCTGAACCCTATCCCTAAACCCAGCAGTAAACTTTAACCCTAAACCTAAGCCCAACCCGTAACCCTAATCCTATCCTTTTACCCTAAAACTAACCCCTAAACCTAACCCCTAAACCTCACCCTAACTCTAACCCCAATCCTAATTCTAACCATGCCGCTTCATAAGACACTAACTCCTAACCGCTAACCCTAACACTAACCAAAAATTCTAATCACTAATCCCTAACCCTAACGCTTAACTTTAACCCTAACCGTTAACCCTCACCCTAAATCTTAACACTGACCCTAACCTTAACCTTTAACTCTAAGCCTAACCCTTAACCCTACAGTAAGGAAGACCCTTAATGCTAATGGGATCCCTTTTCCCTAACCCTATCTCTACAGCTAAAAATAACCCTAACCTTGGATCCTTAAACCTAACCCCTAACACTTACTTTAACCCCAAACCCTACCCCTAATCCTACGCATTAAACCTAACCCTATCTCTTAACCCTAACCCTAGCCCTTACCCTAACGCCTAGATCTAACCCTAAATGTAACCTACCGCCTAATCCTAACCTTAAGCCCTAATGCTAACACTAACCCTGAACCCTAAACCTACCCGTAACCCTTAACACTAACCCTATCCGTGAACCTTAACCCTGACCCTAACCATTACCCGCACCCAAGCATTTAGCCATGACCATAACCCTAATCCTTAATGCTAACCCTAACACTAAACCCTAACCCTAAGCCCAACACTTAACCTTAATCCTATCCCTTAACCCTAACCCTAACCCTAATGCTACCCCCTAAACGTAACCCTAACCCTGACCAGTAAACCTAACCCTAACCTCTTACACAAACCATAGCACATAACTCTAACCCTAAAACTAACACTAACCTTAACCCTAACCCTAAACCCTAACTCTTAACCTTAACACTAAGCGTTAACTCTCACGCTAACCTTTAATCCTAACCCTAATCCTAATCTTAAACCCTAAACCTAACACTTAACCCTAACCCTGTACCAAACCCTATCCCCTCATCTTAACCCTAACCGTAAACCTCAACCCTAAACCAAAGTGTAACCGTTAAACCTAAGAGTAACCTTTAACCCTAACCCTAATCCCTAACCCTAAGCCCTCACCCTAACACTAAACTTCATCCTTAACCGTAACCAGAATCCTAACCCTAAATCTAATTCTCAGACTTCTTGCTTTCTTAGAGTTTAGAAAGCCTGCAATCCTCCCATGCCATGCGTGAAAGGAGGCTCTACCCCTGTGTCCTGCATGAAACCCACGGGCCCATACCCAGAGTATGATAGAGTGGGTTCCCGGGTACAATCCCAGCCCCCTAAACTCCCCCCGCCCACCTAATGCAGACAGGGCCCGTGCTCTACGCATAAACAATACCTTTAACAGATAACCCTAACCCTAAACATAACACCCAACCCTGTTCCTATTTCTCCCCTTAACACGTAAACCTCACCGTGCGCCTAACTTTAACCTCTTATCCTAACGTTAATGCATAACCCATTTCCTGAGAACAACCCCTATCCCATAATTCTAACCCTATCTCCTAGTCATCACTGTGACACCTAATCCCTAACCCTAATTCTAAACCGCTAACCCTAACCACAACCCTACCTACAACCTTACACTGACAGTAACCCTTACTTCTAACCCCAACGCTATGCCTAACAAAAACCCTAACCCTTGACCCTAACCCTTCACCGTAACCCCTAAGCCTTACCCTAACCCTTAACCCTAATCCTAATCCTAACCATTAAACCTAACCCTAGCTCTTAAAACTAACCCTAAACCTTACCCTCACGACTAGACCTAACCCTGACACTAACCTAACACCTAACCCTAACCAGAACCCCTAAAGCTAACCCTGAACCCTATCCCTAACCCTAGCAGTAAACTTTAACCCTAAACCTAAGCCCAACCCGTAACCCTAATCCTATCCTTTTACCCTAAAACTAACCCCTAAACCTAACCCCTATACCTCACCCTAACTCTAACCCCAATCCTAATTCTAACCATACCCCTTCATAAAACACTAACTCCTAACAGCTAGTCCTAACACTAACCAAAAACCCTAATCACTTATCCCTAACCCTAACGCTTAACCTTTACCCTGACCGTTAACCCTCATCCTAAATCTTAACACTGACTCTAACCTTACCTTTAACTCTAAGCCTAACCCTTAACCCTACAGTAAGGAAGACCCTTAATGCTAATGGGATCCCTTATCCCTAACCCTAACACTACAGCTAAAAATAACCCAAACCTTGGATCCTTAAACCTAACCCCTAACACTTACTTTAACCCCAAACCCTAACCCTAATCCTAAGCATTAAACCTAACCCTATCTCTTAACCCTAACGCTAGCCCTTACCCTAACGCCTAGATCTAACCCTAAATCTAACCTACCGCCTAATCCTAACCTTAAGCCCTAATGCTAACACTAACCCTGAACCCTAAACCTACCCGTAACCCTTAACACTAACCCTATGCGTGAACCTTCACCCTGACCCTAACCATTATCCGCACCCAAGCATTTAACCCTGATTCTAACCCTAATCCTTAATGATAAAACTAACACTAAACCCTAACCCTAAGCCCAAAACTTAACCCTAATCCTATCCCTTAACCCTAACCCTAAACCTAATGCCACCCCCTAAACGTAACCCCAATCGTGACCAGTAAACCTAACCCTAACCGCTAACACAAACCATAGCACATAACTCTAACCCTAAAACTAAACCTAACCCTATCCCTAACAATAAACCCTAACTCTTAACCTTAACCCTAAGCGTTAACTCTCACGCTAACCTTTAATCCTAACCCTAATCCTAATCTTCAACCCTAAACCTAACACTTAACCCTAACCCTGTACCTAACCCTAACCCCTCATCTTAACCCTAACCGTAAACCTCAACCCGAAACCAAAGTGTAACCGTTAAAACTAAGAGTAACCTTTAACCCTAACCCTATTCCCTAACACTAAGCCCCCACCCTAACACTAAACTTCATCCTTAACCCTAACCAGAATCCTAACCCTAAATCTAATTCTCAGGCTTCTTGGTTTCTTAGAGTTTAGAAAGCCTGCAATACTCCCATGCCATGCGTGAAAGGAGGCTCTACCACTGTGTCCTGCATGAAAACCACGGGCCCATACCCAGAGTATGATAGAGTGGGTTCCCGGGTACAATCCCAGCCCCCTAAACTCCCCCCGCTCGCCTAATGCAGACAGGGCCCGTGCGCTAAGCATAAACAATATCTTTAACAGATAACCCTAACCCTGAACATAACACCCAACCCTGTTCCTATTTCTCCCCTTAACACGTAAACCTCACCGTGCGCCTAACTTTAACCTCTTATCCTAACGTTAATGCGTAACCCATTTCCTGAGAACAACCCCTATCCCATAATTCTAACCCTATCTCCTAGTCATCACTGTGACACCTAATCCCTAACCCTAATTCTAAACCGCTAACCCTAACCGTAAGCCTACCTACAAACCTAACACTCACAGTAACCCTTACTTCTAATCCCAACGCTATGCCTAACAAAAACCCTAACCCTTGACGTAACCCTTCACCCTAACCCCTAAGCCTTACCCTAACCCTTAACCCTAATCCTAATCCTAACCATTAAACCTAACCCTAGCTCTTAAAGCTAACCCTAAACCTTACCCTCACGACTAGACCTAACCCTGACACTAACCTAACACCTAACCCTAACCAGAACCCCTAAAGCTAACCCTGAACCCTAACCCTAACCCTAGCAGTAAACTTTAACCCTAAACCTAAGCCCAACCCGTAACCCTAATCCTATCCTTTTACCCTAAAACTAACCCCTAAACCTAACCCCTATACCTCACCCTAACTCTAACTCCAATCCTAATTCTAACCATACCCCTTCATAAAACACTAACTCCTAACCGCTAACCCTAACACTAACCAAAAACACTAATCACTAATCCCTAACCCTAACGCTTAACCTTTACCCTAACCGTTAACCCTCACCCTAAATCTTAACACTGACCCTCACCTTAACCTTTAACTCTAAGCCTAACCCTTAACCCTACAGTAAGGAAGACCCTTAATGCTAATGGGATCCCTTATCCCTAACCCTAACACTACAGCTCAAAGTAACCCTAACCTTGGATCCTTAAACCTAACCCCTAACACTTACTTTAACTCCAAACCCTAACCCTAATCCTAAGCATTAAACCTAACCCTATCTCTTAACCCTAACGCTAGCCCTTACCCTAACGCCTAGATCTAACCCTAAATCTAACCTACCGCCTAATCCTAACCTTAAGCCCTAATGCTAACTCAACCCTGTAGCCTAAACCTACCCGTAACCCTTAACACTAACCCTATCCGTGAACCTTAACCCTGACCCTAACCATTACCCGCACCCAAGCATTTAACCCTGACCCTAACACTAATCCTTAATGATAACCCTAACACTAAACCCTAACCCTAAGCCCAACACTTAACCCTAATCCTATCCCTTAACCCTAACCCTAACCCTAACCCTAATGCTACCCTCTAAACGTAACCCTAACCGTGACCAGTAAACCTAATCCTAACCTCTGACACAAACCATAGCACATAACTCTAACCCTAAAACGAACCCTAACCCTAACCCTAACCCTAAACCCTAACTCTTAACCTTAAACCTATGCGTTAACTCTCACGCTAACCTTTAATCCTAACCCTAATCCTAATCTTCAACCCTAAACCTAACACTTAACCCTAACCCTGTACCTAACCCTAACCCCTCATCTTAACCCTAACCGTAAACCTCAACCCTAAACCAAAGTGTAACCGTTAAACCTAAGAGTAACCTTTAACCATAACCCTAATCCCTAACCCTAAGCCCTCACCCTAACACTAAACTTCATCCTTAAACATAACCAAAATCCTAACCCTAAATCTAATTCTCAGACTTCTTGCTTTCTTAGAGTTTAGAAAGCCTGCAATCCTCCCATGCCATGCGTGAAAGGAGGCTCTACCACTGTGTCCTGCATGAAACCCACGGGCCCATACCCAGCGAATGATAGAGTGGGTTCCCGGGTACAATCTCAGCCCCCTAAACTCCCCCCGCCCGCCTTAATGCAGACAGGGCCCGTGCACTAAGCATAAACAATACCTTTAACAGATAACCCTAACCCTGAACATAACACCCAACCCTGTTCCTATTTCTCCCCTTAACACGTAAACCTCACCGTGCGCCTAACTTTAACCTCTTATCCTAAAGTTAATGCATAACCCATTTCCTGAGAACAACCCCTATCCCATAATTCTAACCCTATCTCCTAGTCATCACTGTGACACCTAATCGCTAACCCTAATTCTAAACCGCTAACCCTAACCGTAACCCTACCTACAACCCTAACACTGACAGTAACCCTTACTTCTAACCCCAACGCTATGCCTAACAAAAACCCTAACCCTTCACCCTAACCCTTCACCCTAACCCCTAAGCCTTACCCTAACCCTTAACCCTAATCCTAATCCTAACCATTAAACCTAACCCTAGCTCTTAAAGCTAACCCTAAACCTTACCCTCACGACTAGACCTAACCCTGACACTAACCTAACACCTAACCCTAACCAGAACCCCTAAAGCTAACCCTGAACCCTATCCCTAACCCTAGCAGTAAACTTTAACCATAAACCTAAGCCCAGCCCGTAACCCTAATCCTATCCTTTTACCCTAAAACTAACCCCTAAACCTAACCCCTATACCTCACCCTAACTCTAACCCCAATCCTAATTCTAACCATACCCCTTCATAAAACACTAACTCCTAACTGCTAACCCTAACACTAACCAAAAACCCTAATCACTAATCCCTAACCCTAACGCTTAACCTTTACCCTAACCGTTAACCCTCACCCTAAATCTTAACACTGACCCTAACCTTAACCTTTAACTCTAAGCCTAACCCTTAACGCTACAGTAAGGAAGACCCTTAATGCTAATGGGATCCCTTATCCCTAACCCTAACACTACAGCTAAAAATAACCCTAACCTTTGATCCTTAAACCTAACCCCTAACACTTACTTTAACCCCAAACCCTAACCCTAATCCTAAGCATTAAACCTAACCCTATCTCTTAACCCTAACGCTAGCCCTTACCCTAACGCCTAGATCTAACCCTAAATCTAACCTACCGCCTAATCCTAACCTTAAGCCCTAATGCTAATTCTAACCGTGAACCCTAAACCTACCCGTAACTCTTAACACTAACCCTATCCGTGAACCTTAACCCTGACCCTAACCATTACCCGCACCCAAGCATTTAACCCTGACCCTACCAATAATCCTTAATGCTAACCCTAACACTAAACCCTAACCCTAAGCCCAACACTTAACATTAATCCTATCCCTTAACCCTAACCCTAACCCTAATGCTAACCCCTAAACGTAACCCTAAGCCTGACCAGTAAACCTAACCCTAATCTCTAACACAAACCATAGCACATAACTCTAAACCTAAAACGAACCCTAAACCTAAACCTAACCCCTAACTCTTAACCTTAACCCTAAGCGTTAACTCTCACGGTAACCTTTAATCCTAACCCTAATCCTAATCTTCAACCCTAAACCTAACACTTAACCCTAACCCTGTACCTAACCCTAACCCCTCATCTTAACCCTAACCGTAAACCTCAACCCTAAACCAACGTGTAACCGTTAAACCTAAGAGTAACCTTTAACCCTAACCCTAATCCCTAACCCTAAGCCCTCACCATAACTCTAAACTTCATCCTTAACCCTAACCATAATCCTACCCCTAAATCTAATTCTCAGACTTCTTGCTTTCTTAGAGTTCAGAAAGCCTGCAATCCTCCCATGTCATGCGTGAAAGGAGGCTCTACCACTGTGTCCTGCATGAAACCCACAGGCCCATACCCAGAGTATGATAGAGTGGGTTCCCGGGTACAATCCCAGCCCCCTAAACTCCCCCCGCCCGCCTAATGCAGACAGGGCCCGTGCGCTAAGCATAAACAATACCTTTAACAGATAACCCTAACCCTGAACATAACACCCAACCCTGTTCCTATTTCTCCCCTTAACACGTAAACCTCACCGTGCGCCTAACTTTAACCTCTTATCCTAACGTTAATGCATAACCCATTTCCTGAGAACAACCCCTATACCATAATGCTAACCCTATCTCCTAGTGATCACTGTGACACCTAATCCCTAACCCTAATTCTAAACCGCTAACCCTAACCGTAACCCTACCTACAACCCTAACACTGACAGTAACCCTTACTTCTAACCCCAACGCTATGCCTAACAAAAACCCTAACCCTTGACCCTACCCCTTCACCCTAACCCCTAAGCCTTACCCTAACCCTTAACCCTAATCCTAATCCTAACCATTAAACCTAACCCTAGCTCTTAAAGCTAACCCTAAACCTTACCCTCATGACTAGACCTAACCATGACATTAACCTAACACCTAACCCTGACACTATCCTAACACCTAACCCTAACCAGAACCGCTAAAGCTAACCCTGAACCCTATCCCTAACCCTAGCAGTAAACTTTAACCCTAAACCTAAGCCCAACCCGTAACCCTAATCCTATCCTTTTACCCTAAAACTAACCCCTAAACCTAACCCCTATACCTCACCCTAACTCCAACCCCAATCCTAATTCTAACCATACCCCTTCATAAAACACTAACTCTTAACCGCTAACCCTAACACTAACCAAAAACCCTAATCACTAATCCCTAACCCTAACGCTTAACCTTTACCCTAACCGTTAGCCCTCACCCTACATCTTAACACTGACCCTAACCTTAACCTTTAACTCTAAGCCTAACCCTTAACCCTACAGGAAGGAAGACCCTTAATGCTAATGGGATCCCTTATCCCTAACCCTAACACTACAGCTAAAAATAACCCTAAGCTTTGATCCTTAAACCTAACCCCTAACACTTACTTTAACCCCAAACCCTAACCCTAATCCTAAGCATTAAACCTAACCCTGTCTCTTAATCCTAACGCTAGCCCTTACCCTAACGCCTAGATCTAACCCTAAATCTAACCTACCGCCTAATCCTAACCTTAAGCCCTAATGCTAACACTAACCCTGAACCCTAAACCTACCCGTAACCCTTAACACTAACCCTATGCGTGAACCTTCACCCTGACCCTAACCATTACCGGCACCCAAGCATTTAACCCTGACCCTACCCCTAATCCTTAATGATAACCCTAACACTAAATCCTAACCCTTAGACCAACACTTAACCCTAATCCTATCCCTTAACCCTAACCCGAACCCTAACCCTAATGCTAACCCCTAAACGTAACCCTAACCGTGAACAGTAAACATAACCCTAACCTCTAACACAAACCGTAACACATAACTCTAACCCTAAAACTAACCCTAACCCTAACCCTAACCCTAAACACTAACTCTTAACCTTAACCCTAAGCGTTAACTCTCAAGCTAACCTTTAATCCTAACCCTAATCCTAATCTTCAACCCTAAACCTAACACTTAACCCTAACCCTGTACCTAACCCTAACCCCTCATCTTAACCCTAACCGTAAACCTCAACCCTAAACCAAAGTGTAACCGTTAAACCTAAGAGTAACCTTTAACCCTAACCCTAATCCCTAACCCTAAGCCCTCACCCTATCACTAAACTTCATCCTTAACCCTAACCATAATCCTACCCCTAAATCTAATTCTCAGACTTCTTGCTTTCTTAGAGTTTAGAAAGCCTGCAATCCTCCCATGCCATGCGTGAAAGGAGGCTCTACCACTGTGTCCTGCGTGAAACCCACGGGCCCATACCCAGAGTATGATAGAGTGGGTTCCCGGGTACAATCCCAGCCCCCTAAACTCCCCCCGCCCGCCTAATGCAGACAGGGCCCGTGCGCTAAGCATAAACAATACCTTTAACAGATAACCCTAACCCTGAACATAACACCCAACCCTGTTCCTATTTCTCCCCTTAACACGTAAACCTCACCGTGCGCCTAACTTTAACCTCTTATCCTAACGTTAATGCATAACCCATTTCCTGAGAACAACCCCTATCCCATAATTCTAACCCTATCTCCTAGTCATCACTGTGACACCTAATCCCTAACCCTAATTCTAAACCGCTAACCTTAACCGTAACCCTACCTACAACCCTAACACTGACAGTAACCCTTACTTCTAACCCCAACGCTATGCCTAACAAAAACCCTAACCCTTCACCCTAACCCCTAAGCCTTACCCTAACCCTTAACCCTAATCCTATTCCTAACCATTAAACCTAACCCTAGCCCTTAAAGCTAACCCTAAACCTTACCCTCACGACTAGACCTAACCCTGACACTAACCTAACACCAAACCCTAACCAGAACCCCTAAAGCTAACCCTGAACCCTATCCCTAACCCTGGCAGTAAACTTTAACCCTAAACCTAAGCCCAACCCGTAACCCTAATCCTATCCTTTTACCCTAAAACTAACCCCTAAACCTAACACCTATACCTCACCCTAACTCTAACCCCAATCCTAATTCTAACCATACCCCTTCATAAAACACTAACTCCTAACCGCTAACCCTAACACTAACCAAAAACCCTAATCACTAATCCCTAACCCTAACGCTTAACCTTTACCCTAACCGTTAGCCCTCACCCTACATCTTAACACTGACCCTAACCTTAACCTTTAACTCTAAGCCTAACCCTTAACCCTACAGTAAGGAAGACCCTTAATGCTAATGGGATCCCTTATCCCTAACCCTAACACTACAGCTAAAAATAACCCTAACCTTTGATCCTTAAACCTAACCCCTAACACTTACTTTAACCCCAAACCCTAACCATAATCCTAAGCATTAAACCTAACCCTGTCTCTTAACCCTAACGCTAGCCCTTACCCTAACGCCTAGATCTAACCCTAAATCTAACCTACCGCCTAATCCTAACCTTAAGCCCTAATGCTAACTCTAACCCTGAACCCTAAACCTACCCGTAACCCTTAACACTAACCCTATCCGTGAACCTTAACACTGACCCTAACCATTACCCGCACCCAAGCATTTAACCGTGACCCTAACCCTAATCATTAATGATAACCCTAACACT
>NW_027182890.1:80000-90000 GCF_041146395.1 Eulemur rufifrons
CACCCTAACTCTAACCCCAATCCTAATTCTAACCATACCCCTTCATAAAACACTAACTCTTAACCGCTAACCCTAACACTAACTAAAAACCCTAATCACTAATCCCTAACCCTAACGCTTAACCTTTACCCTAACCGTTAACCCTCACCCTAAATCTTAACACTGACCCTAACCTTCACCTTTAACTCTAAGCCTAACCCTTAACCCTACAGTAAGGAAGACCCTTAATGCTAATGGGATCCCTTATCCCTAACCCTAACACTACAGCTAAAAATAACCCTAACCTTTCATCCTTAAACCTAACCCCTAACACTTACTTTAACCCCAAACCCTAACCCTAATCCTAAGCATTAAACCTAAACCTATCTCTTAACCCTAACGCTAGCCCTTACCCTAACGCCTAGATCTAACCCTAAGTCTAACCTACCGCCTAATCCTAACCATAAGCCCTAATGCTAACTCTAACCCCGAAACCTAAACCTACCCGTAACCCTTAACACTAACCCTATCCGTGAACCTTAACCCTGACCCTAACCATTACCCGCACCCAAGCATTTAACCCTGACCCTAACCCTAATCCTTAATGCTAACCCTAACACGAAACCCTAACTCTAAGCCCAACTCTTATCCCTAATCCTATCCCTTAACCCTAACCCTAACCCAAATGCTACCCCCTAAACATAACCCTAACCGTGACCAGTAAACCTAACCCTAACCTCTAACACAAACCATAGTACATAACTCTAAACCTAAAACTAACCCTAACCCTAACCCTAAACCGTAACTCTTAACTTTAACCCTAAGCGTTAACTCTCATGCTAACCTTTAATCCTAACCCTAATCCTAATCTTCAACCCTAAACCTAACCCTAAACCCTAACTCTTAACCTTAACCCTAAGCGTTAACTCTCACGCTAACCTTTAATCCTAACCCTGATCCTAATCTTCAACCCTAAACCTAACACTTAACCCTAACCCTGTACCAAACCCTAACCCCTCATCTTAACCCTAACCGTAAACCTCAACCCTGAACCAAAGTGTCACCGTTAAACCTAAGAGTATCCTTTAACCCTAACCCTAATCCCAACCCTAAGCCCTTACCCTAACAATAAACTTCCTCCTTAACCCTAACCATAATCCTACCCCTAAATCTAAATCTCAGACTTCTTGCTTTCTTAGAGTTTAGAAAGCCTGCAATCCTCCCATGCCATGCGTGAAAGGAGGCTCTACCACTGTGTCCTGCATGAAACCCACGGGCCCATACCCAGAGTATGATAGAGTGGGTTCCCGGGTACAATCCCAGCCCCCTAAACTCGCCCCGCCCGCCTAATGCAGACAGGGCCCGTGCGCTAAGCATAAACAATACCTTTAACAGATAACCCTAACCCTGAACATAACACCCAACCCTGTTCCTATTTCTCCCCTTAACACGTAAACCTCACCGTGCGCCTAACTTTAACCTCTTATCCTAACGTTAATGCATAACCCATTTCCTGAAAACAACCCCTATCCCATAATTCTAACCCTATCTCCTAGTGATCACTGTGACACCAAATCCCTAACCCTAATTCTAAACCGCTAACCCTAAGCTTAACCCTACCTACAACCCTAACACTGAAAGTAACCCTTACTTCTAACCCCAACGCTATGCCTAACAAGAACCCTAACCCTTGACCCTAACCCTTCACCCTAACCCCTAAGCCTTACCCTAACCCTTAACCCTAATCCTAATCCTAACCATTAAACCTAACCCTAGCTCTTAAAGCTAACCCTAAACCTTACCCTCACGACTAGACCTAACCCTGACACTAACCTAACACCTAACCCTAACCAGAACCCCTAAAGCTAACCCTGAACCCTATCCCTAACCCCAGCAGTAAACTTTAACCCTAAACCTAAGCCCAACCCGTAACCCTAATCCTATCCTTTTACCCTAAAACTAACCCCTAAAACTAACCCCTATACCTCACCCTAACTCTAACCGCAATCCTAATTCTAACCATACCCCTTCATAAAACACTAACTCCTAACCGCTAACCCGAACACTAACCAAAAACCCTAATCACTAATCCCTAACCCTAACGCTTAACCTTTACCCTAACCGTTAACCCTCACCCTAAATCTTAACACTGACCCTAACCTTAACCTTTAACTCTAAGCCTACCCTTAACCCTACAGGAAGGAAGACCCTTAATGCTAATGGGATCCCTTATCCCTAACCCTAACACTACAGCTAAAAATAACCCTAACCTTGGATCCTTAAACCTAACCCCTAACACTTACTTTAACCCCAAACCTTAACCCTAATCCTAAGCATTAAACCTAACCCTATCACTTAACCCTAACGCTAGCCCTTACCCTAACGCCTAGATCTAACCCTAAGTCTAACCTACCGCCTAATCCTAACCTTAAGCCCTAATGCTAACACTAACACTGAACCCTAAACCTACCCGTAACCCTTAACACTAACCCTATCCGTGAACCTTAATTCTGACGCTAACCATTACCCGCACCCAAGCATTTAACCCTGACCCTAACCCTAATCCTTAATGCTAACCCTAACACTAAACCCTAACCCTAAGCCCAACACTTAACCCTAATCCTATCCCTTAACCCTAACCCGAACCCTAATGCTAACCCCTAAACGTAACCCTAACCGTGACCAGTAAACCTAACCCTAACCTGTAACACAAACCATAGCACATAACTCTAACCCTAAAACTAACCCTAACCCTAACGCTAACCCTAAACCCTAACTCTTAACCTTAACCCTAAGCGTTAACTCTCACGCTAACCTTTAATCATAACCCTAATCCTAATCTTCAACCCTAAACCTAACACTTAACCCTAACCCTGTACCAAACCCTAACCCCTCATCTTAACCCTAACCGTAAACCTCAACCCTAAACCAAAGTGTAACCGTTAAACCTAAGAGTAACCTTTAACCCTAACCCTAATCCCTAACCCTAAGCCCTCACCCTAACACTAAACTTCATCCTTAACCCTAACCAGAATCCTAACCCTAAATCTAATTCTCAGACTTCTTGCTTTCTTAGAGTTTAGAAAGCCTGCAATCCTCCCATGCCATGCGTGAAAGGAGGCTCTACCACTGCGTCCTGCATGAAACCCACGGGGTCATACCCAGAGTATGATAGAGTGGGTTCCCGGGTACAATCCCAGCCCCCTAAACTCCCCCCGCCCGTCCGATGCAGACAGGGCCCGTGCGCTAAGCATAAACAATACCTTTAACAGATAACCCTAACCCTGAACATAACACCCAACCCTGTTCCTATTTCTCCCCTTAACACGTAAACCTCACCGTGCGCCTAACTTTAACCTCTTATCCTAACGTTAATGCATAACCCATTTCCTGAGAACAACCCCTATCCCATAATTCTAACCCTATCTCCTAGTCATCACTGTGACACCTAATCCCTAACCCTAATTCTAAACCACTAACCCTAACCGTAACCCTACCTACAACCCTAACACTGACAGTAACCCTTAATTCTAACACCAACGCTATGCCTAACAAAAACCCTAACCCTTCACCCTTACCCCTAAGCCTTACCCTAACCCTTAACCCTAATCCTGATCCTAACCATTAAACCTAACCCTAGCTCTTAAAGCTAACCCTAAACCTTACCCTCACGACTAGACCTAACCCTGACACTAAACTAACACCTAACCCTAACCAGAACCCCTAAAGCTAACCCTGAACGCTATCCCTAACCCTAGCAGTAAACTTTAACCCTAAACCTAAGCCCAACCCGTAACCCTAATCCTATCCTTTTACCCTAAAACTAACCCCTAAACCTAACCCCTATACCTCACCCTAACTCTAACCCCAATCCTAATTCTAACCATACCCCTTCATAAAACACTAACTCTTAACCGCTAACCCTAACACTAACTAAAAACCCTAATCACTAATCCCTAACCCTAACGCTTAACCTTTACCCTAACCGTTAACCCTCACCCTAAATCTTAACACTGACCCTAACCTTCACCTTTAACTCTAAGCCTAACCCTTAACCCTACAGTAAGGAAGACCCTTAATGCTAATGGGATCCCTTATCCCTAACCCTAACACTACAGCTAAAAATAACCCTAACCTTTCATCCTTAAACCTAACCCCTAACACTTACTTTAACCCCAAACCCTAACCCTAATCCTAAGCATTAAACCTAACCCTATCTCTTAACCCTAACGCTAGCCCTTACCCTAACGCCTAGATCTAACCCTAAGTCTAACCTACCGCCTAATCCTAACCATAAGCCCTAATGCTAACTCTAACCCCGAAACCTAAACCTACCCGTAACCCTTAACACTAACCCTATCCGTGAACCTTAACCCTGACCCTAACCATTACCCGCACCCAAGCATTTAACCCTGACCCTAACCCTAATCCTTAATGCTAACCCTAACACGAAACCCTAACTCTAAGCCCAACACTTATCCCTAATCCTATCCCTTAACCCTAACCCTAACCCAAATGCTACCCCCTAAACATAACCCTAACCGTGACCAGTAAACCTAACCCTAACCTCTAACACAAACCATAGTACATAACTCTAAACCTAAAACTAACCCTAACCCTAACCCTAAACCGTAACTCTTAACTTTAACCCTAAGCGATAACTCTCATGCTAACCTTTAATCCTAACCCTAATCCTAATCTTCAACCCTAAACCTAACCCTAAACCCTAACTCTTAACCTTAACCCTAAGCGTTAACTCTCACGCTAACATTTAATCCTAACCCTGATCCTAATCTTCAACCCTAAACCTAACACTTAACCCTAACCCTGTACCAAACCCTAACCCCTCATCTTAACCCTAACCGTAAACCTCAACCCTGAACCAAAGTGTCACCGTTAAACCTAAGAGTATCCTTTAACCCTAACCCTAATCCCAACCCTAAGCCCTTACCCTAACACTAAACTTCATCCTTAACCCTAACCATAATCCTACCCCTAAATCTAATTCTCAGACTTCTTGCTTTCTTAGAGTTTAGAAAGCCTGCAATCCTCCCATGCCATGCGTGAAAGGAGGCTCTACCACTGTGTCCTGCATGAAACCCACGGGCCCATACCCAGAGTATGATAGAGTGGGTTCCTGGGTACAATCCCAGCCCCCTAAACTCGCCCCGCCCGCCTAATGCAGACAGGGCCCGTGCGGTAAGCATAAACAATACCTTTAACAGATAACCCTAACCCTGAACATAACACCCAACCCTGTTCCTATTTCTCCCCTTAACACGTAAACCTCACCGTGCGCCTAACTTTAACCTCTTATCCTAACGTTAATGCATAACCCATTTCCTGAAAACAACCCCTATCCCATAATTCTAACCCTATCTCCTAGTGAACACTGTGACACCAAATCCCTAACCCTAATTCTAAACCGCTAACCCTAAGCTTAACCCTACCTACAACCCTAACACTGAAAGTAACCCTTACTTCTAACCCCAACGCTATGCCTAACAAGAACCCTAACCCTTGACCCTAACCCTTCACCCTAACCCCTAAGCCTTACCCTAACCCTTAACCCTAATCCTAATCCTAACCATTAAACCTAACCCTAGCTCTTAAAGCTAACCCTAAACATTACCCTCACGACTAGACCTAACCCTGACACTAACCTAACACCTAACCCTAACCAGAACCCCTAAAGCTAACCCTGAACCCTATCCCTAACCCCAGCAGTAAATGTTAACCCTAAACCTAAGCCCAACCCGTAACCCTAATCCTATCCTTTTACCCTAAAACTAACCCGTAAACCTAACCCCTATACCTCACCCTAACTCTAACCGCAATCCTAATTCTAACCATACCCCTTCATAAAACACTAACTCCTAACCGCTAACCCGAACAATAACCAAAAACCCTAATCACTAATCCCTAACCCTAACGCTTAACCTTTACCCTAACCTTTAACCCTCACCCTAAATCTTAACACTGACCCTAACCTTAACCTTTAACTCTAAGCCTAACCCTTAACCCTACAGGAAAAAGATCCTTAATGCTAATGGGATCCCTTATCCCTAACCCTAACACTACAGCTAAAAATAACCCTAACCTTGGATCCTTAAACCTAACCCCTAACACTTACTTTAACCCCAAACCCTACCCCTAATCCTAAGCATTAAACCTAACCCTATCTCTTAACCCTAACGCTAGCCCTTACCCTAAGGCCTAGATCTAACCCTAAATCTAACCTACCGCCTAATCCTAACCTTAAGCCCTAATGCTAACACTAACCCTGAACCCTAAACCTACCCGTAACCCTTAACACTAACCCTATCCGTGAACCTTAACCCTGACCCTAACCATTACCCGCACCCAAGCATTTAACCCTGACCCTAACCCTAATCCTTAATGCTAACCCTAACACTAAACCCTAACCCTAAGCCCAACACTTAACCCTAATCCTATCCCTTAACCCTAACCGTAACCCTAATGCTACCCCCTAAACGTAACCCTAACCGTGACCAGTAAACCTAACCCTAACCTCTAACACAAACCATAGGACATAACTCTAACCCTAAAACTAACCCTAACCCTAACCCTAACCCCTAACTCTTAACCTTAACCCTAAGCGTTAACACTCACGCTAACCTTTAATCCTAACCCTAATCCTAATCTTCAACCCTAATCCTAACACTTAACCCTAACCCTGTACCAAACCCTAACCCCTCATCTTAACCCTAACCGTAAACCTCAACCCTAAACCAAAGTCTAACCGTTAAAACTAAGAGTAACCTTTAACCCTAACCCTAATCCCTAACCCTAAGCCCTCACCCTAACACTAAACTTCATCCTTAACCCTAACCAGAATCCTAACCCTAAATCTAATTCTCAGACTTCTTGCTTTCTTAGAGTTTAGAAAGCCTGCAATCCTCCCATGCCATGCGTGAAAGGAGGCTCTACCACTGTGTCCTGCATGAAACCCACGGGCCCATACCCAGAGTATGATAGAGTGGGTTCCCGGGTACAATCCCAGCCCCCTAAACTCTCCCCGCCCGCCTAATGCAGACAGGGCCCGTGCGCTAAGCATAAACAATACCTTTAACAGATAAACCTAACCCTGAACATAACATCCAACCCTTTTCCTATTTCTCCCCTTAACACGTAAACCTCACCGTGCGCCTAATTTTAACCTCTTATCCTAACGTTAATGCATAACCCATTTCCTGAGAACAACCCCTATCCCATAATTCTAACCCTATCTCCTAGTAATCACTGTGACACCTAATCGCTAACCCTAATTCTAAACCGCTAACCCTAACCGTAACCCTACCTACAACCCTAACACTGACAGTAACCCTTACTTCTAACCCCAACGCTATGCCTAACAAAAACCCTAACCCTTGACCCTAACCCTTCACCCTAACCTCTAAGCCTTACCCTAACCCTTAACCCTAATCCTAATCCTAACCATTAAACCTAACCCTAGCTCTTAAAGCTAACCCTAAACCTTACCCTCAGGACTAGACCTAACCCTGACACTAACCTAACACCTAACCCTAACCAGAACCCCTAAAGCTAACCCTGAACCCTATCCCTAACCCTAGCAGTAAACTTTAACCCTAAACCTAAGCTCAACCCGTAACCCTAATCCTATCCTTTTACCCCAAAACTAACCCCTAAACCTAACCCCTATACCTCACCCTAACTCTAACCCCAATCCTAATTCTAACCATACCCCTTCATAAAACACTAACTCCGAAACGCTAACCCTAACAATAACCAAAAACCCTAATCAATAATCCCTAACCCTAATGCTTAACCTTTACCCTAACCGTTAACCCTCACCGTAAATCTTAACACTGACCCTAACCTTCACCTTTAACTCTAAGCCTAACCCTTAACCCTACAGGAAGGAAGACCCTTAATGCTAATGGGATCCCTTATCCCTAACCCTAACACTACAGCTAAAAATAACCCTATCCTTGGATCCTTAAACCTAACCCCTAACACTTACTTTAACCCCAAACCCTAACCCTAATCCTAAGCATTAAACCTAACCCTATCTCTTAACCCTAACGCTAGCCCTTACCCTAAGGACTAGATCTAACCCTAAATCTAACCTACCGCCTAATCCTAACCTTAAGCCCTAATGCTAACTCTAACCGTGAACCCTAAACCTACCCGTAACTCTTAACACTAACCCTATCCGTGAACCTTAACCCTGATCCTAACCATTACCCGCACCCAAGCATTTAACCCTGTCCCTACCACTAATCCTTAATGATAACCCTAACACTCAACCCTAACCCTAAGCCCAACACTTAACACTAATCCTATCCCTTAACCCTAACCGTAACCCTAATGCTAACCCCTAAACGTAACCCTAAGCGTGACCAGTAATCCTAACCCTAACATCTAACACAAACCATAGCACATAACTCTAACCCTAAAACTAACCCTAACCGTAACCCTAACCCCTAACACTTAACCTTAACCCTAAGCGTTAACTCTCATGCTAACCTTTAATCCTAACCCTAATCCTAATCTTCAACCCTAAACCTAACACTTAACCCTAACCCTGTACCAAACCCTAACCCCTCATCTTAACCCTAACTGTAAACCTCAACCCTAAACCAAAGTGTAACCGTTAAACCTAAGAGTAACCTTTAACCCTAACCCTAATCCCTATCCCTAAGCCCTCACCCTAACACTAAATTCATCCTTAACCCTAACCATAATCCTACCCCTAAATCTAATTCTCAGACTTCTTGCTTTCTTAGAGTTTAGAAAGCCTGCAATCCTCCCATGCCATGCGTGAAAGGAGGCTCTACCACTGTGTCCTGCATGAAACCCACGGGCCCATACCCAGAGTATGATAGAGTGGGTTCCCGGGTACAATCCCAGCCCCCTAAACTCCCCCCGCCCGTCCGATGCAGACAGGGCCCGTGCGCTAAGCATAAACAATACCTTTAACAGATAACCCTAACCCTGAACATGACACCCAACCCTGTTCCTATTTCTCCCCTTAACACGTAAACCTCACCGTGCGCCTAACTTTAACCTTTTATCCTAACGTTAATGCATAACCCATTTCCTGAGAACAACCCCTATCCCATAATTCTAACCCTATCTCCTAGTCATCACTGTGACACCTAATCCCTAACCCTAATTCTAAACCGCTAACCCTAACCGTAACCCTACCTACAACCCTAACACTCACAGTAACCCTTACTTCTAACCCCAACGCTATGCCTAACAAAAACCCTAACCCTTGACCCTAACCCTTCACCCTAACCCCTAAGCCTTACCCTAACCCTTAACCCTAATCCTAATCCTAACCATTAAACCTAACCCTAGCTCTTAAAGCTAACCCTAAACCTTACCCTCACGACTAGACCTAACGCTGACACTAACCTAACACCTAACCCTAACCAGAACCCCTAAAGCTAACCCTGAACCCTATCCCTAACCCTAGCAGTGAACTTTAACCCTAAACCTAAGCCCAACCCGTAACCCTAATCCTATCCTTTTACCCTAAAACTAACCCCTAAATCTAACCCCTATACCTCACCCTAACTCTAACCCCAATCCTAATTCTAACCATACCCCTTCATAAAACACTAACTCCTAACCGCTAACCCTAACACTAACCAAAAACCCTAATCACTAATCCCTAACCCTAACGCTTAACCTTTACCCTGACCATTAACCCTCACCCTAAACCTTAACACTGACCCTAACCTTAACCTTTAACTCTAAGCCTAACCCTTAACCCTACAGTAAGGAAGACCCTTAATGCTAATGGGATCCCTTATCCCTAACCCTAACACTACAGCTAAAAATAACCCTAACCTTGGATCCTTAAACCTAACCCCTAACACTTACTTTAACCCCAAACCCTAACCCTATTCCTAAGCATTAAACCTAACCCTATCTCTTAACCCTAACGCTAGCCCTAACCCTAACGCCTAGATCTAACCCTAAATCTAACCTACCGCCTAATCCTAACCGTAAGCCCTAATGCTAACTC
>NW_027182890.1:97500-105000 GCF_041146395.1 Eulemur rufifrons
CCCTAACACTAAAACCTAACCCTAAGCACAACACTAATCCCTAATCCTATCCCTTAAACCTAACCCTAACCCTAATGCTACCCCCTAAACGTAACCCTAACCGTGACCAGTAAACCTAACCCTAACCTCTAACACAAACCATAGCACATAACTCTAACCCTAAAACTAACCCTAACCCTAACCCTAACCCTAACCCTAACGCCTAACCCTAACCCTAACCGAACCCTAACCCTAACCCCTAACCCAAACCCCTAACCCTACCCTACCCTACCCTACCCCTACCCCTAACCCTAACCCCTAACCCTAACCCTAACCCCTACCCTAACCCTAACCCTACCCCTACCCCTTACCCTACCCATACCCATAACCCTAACCCTAACCACAACCCAAACCCCAACCGCAACCTAACCCTAACCCTAAGCCCTAACCCTAACCCTAACCCAACCCTAACCCCTAACCCTAACCCCTAACCCTAACCCCTAACCCAAACCCTAACCCTTAACCCTAACCCTACCCGTAACCCTAACCCTAACCAAACCCTAACCCTAACCCTAACCCCTAACCCTAACACTAAACCCTAACCCAACCCTAACCCTAACCCTAACACCTAACCCTACCCCTACCCCTAACCCTAACCCCTAACCCTAACCCTAACCGCTAACACTAACCCCTAACCCTAACCCTAACCCTAACCCAAACCCCTAACCCTAACGCCAAACCCTAACCCTAACCCCTAACCCTAACCCTAACCCCAACCCTAACCCTAACCCCCTAACCCTAACCCTAACCCCTAACCCTAACCCTAACCCCTAACCCTAACCCTAACCCCTAACCCCTGACACTAACCCTGACCCTGACCCTATCCCCTAACCCTAACCCTAACCCTAACCCTAACCCTAAATCTAACCCTGAACCCTAAACCTACCCGTAACCCTTAACACTAACCCTATCCGTGAACCTTAACCCTGACCCTAACCATTACCCGCACCCAAGCATTGAACCCTGACCCTAACCCTAATCCTTAATGCTAACCCTAACACTAAACCCTAACCCTAAGCCCAACACTTATCCCTAATACTATCCCTTAACCCTAACCCTAACCCTAATGTGACCCCCTAAACGTAACCCTAACCGTGACCAGTAAACCTAACCCTAACCTCTAACACTAACCATAGCACATAACTCTAACCCTAAAACTAACCCTAACCCTAACCCTAACCCTAAACCCTAACTCTTAACCTTAACCCTAAGCGTTAACTCTCACGCTAACCTTTAATCCTAACCCTAATCCTAATCTTCAACCCTAAACCTAACACTTAACCCTAACCCTGTACCAAACCCTAACCCCTCATCTTAACCCTAACCGTAAACCTCAACCCTAAACCAAAGTGTAACCGTTAAACCTAAGAGTAACCTTTAACCCTAACCCTAATCCCTAACCCTAAGCCCTCACCCTAACACTAAACTTCATCCTTAACCCTAACCATAATCCTAACCCTAAATCTAATTCTCAGACTTCTTGCTTTCTTAGAGTTTAGAAAGCCTGCAATCCTCCCATGCCATGCGTGAAAGGAGGCTCTACCACTGCGTCCTGCATGAAACCCACCGGCTCATATCCAGAGTATGATAGAGTGGGTTCCCGGGTACAATCCCAGCCCCCTAAACTCCCCCCGCTCGCCCAATGCAGACAGGGCCCGTGCGCTAAGCATAAACAATACCTTTACCAGATAACCCTAACCCTGAACATAACACCCAACCCTGTTCCTATTTCTCCCCTTAACACGTAAACCTCACCGTGCGCCTAACTTTAACCTCTTATCCTAACGTAAATGCATAACCCATTTCCTGAGAACAACCCCTATCCCATAATTCTAACCCTATCTCCTAGTCATCACTGTGACACCTAATCCCTAACCCTAATTCTAAACCGCTAACCCTAACCGTAACCCTACCTACAACCCTAACACTGACAGTAACCCTTACTTCTAACCCCAACTCTATGCCTAACAAAAACCCTAACCCTTCACCCTAACACTTCATCCTAACCCCTAAGCCTTACCCTAACCCTTAACCCTAATCCTAATCCTAACCATTAAACCTAACCCTAGCTCTTAAAGCTAACCCTAAACCTTACCCTCAGGACTAGACCTAACCCTGACACTAACCTAACACCTAACCCTAACCAGAACCCCTAAGGCTAACCCTGAACCCTATCCCTATCCCTAGAAGTAAACTTTAACCCTAAACCTAAGCCCAACCCGTAACCCTAATCCTATCCTTTTACCCTAAAACTAACCCCTAAACCTAACCCCTATACCTCACCCTAACTCTAACCCCAATCCTAATTCTAACCATACCCCTTCATAAAACACTAACTCCTAACCGCTAACCCTAACACTAACCAAAAACCCTAATCACTAATCCCTAACCCTAACACTTAACCTTTTCCGTAAACGTTAACCCTCACCCTAAATCTTAACACTGACCCTAACCTTAACCTTTAACTCTAAGCCTAACCCTTAACCCTACAGTAAGGAAGACCCTTAATGCTAATGGGATCCCTTATCCCTAACCCTAACACTACAGCTAAAAATAACCCTAACCTTTGATCCTTAAACCTAACCCGTAACACTTACTTTAACCCCAAACCCTAACCCTAATCCTAAGCATTAAACCTAACCCTATCTCTTAACCCTAACGCTAGCCCTTACCCTAACGCCTAGATCTAACCCTAAATCTAACCTACCGCCTAATCCTAGCCTTAAGCCCTAATGCTAACTCTAACCCTGAACCCTAAACCTACCCGTAACCCTTAACACTAACCCTATCCGTGAACCTTAACCCTGACCCTAACCATTACCCCCACCCAAGCATTTAACCCTGACCCTAACCTTAATCCTTAATGCCAACACTAACACTAAACCCTAACCCTAAGCCCAACACTTATCCCTAATCCTATCCCTTAACCCTAACCCTAACCCTAAGGCTACCCCCTAAACGTAACCCTAACCGTGACCAATAAACCTAAACCTAACCTCTAACACAAACCATAGGACATAACTCTAACCCTAAAACTAACCCTAACCCTAACCCTAACCCCTAACCTTAACCCTAACCCCTAACCCTAACCCTAACCCCTAACCCTAACCCTAACCTAACCCTAACGCAACTCTAACCCTAACCCTAACCCCTAACCCTTACCCTAACCCTTACCCTTCCCCTAACCCTAACCCTAACCCTTACCCTAACCCTAACCCTAACCCCTAACCGTAACCCCTAATCCCTAACCCTAACCCTAACCCCTAACCCTAACCCCTAACCCCTACCCTAACCCTAACCCTAACCCCTAACCCTAACCCTAACCCCTAACCCTAACCCTGACCCAGACCCTGACCCTGACCCCTGACCCTCACCCTGACCCTAACCATAACCCTAAACCCTAACCCTAGCCCTAGCCCTAATCCCTAACCCTAACCCTAACCCCAAACCCTAACCCTAACTCCTAACCCTAGCCCTAGCCCTATCCCTAACCCTAACGCCTAACCCTAACCCTAACCCTAACCCAAGACTAACCCTAACCCCTAACCCAAACCCCTAACCCTACCCTACCCTACCCTATCCCTAACCCTAACCCTAACCCCTAACCCTAACCCTAACCCATACCCTAACCCTAACCCTACCCCTACCCCTTACCCTACCCATACCCATAACCCTAACCCTAACCACAACCCAAACCCCAACCGCAACCCAACCCTAACCCTAACCCCTAACCCTAACCCTAACCCAACCCTAACCCCTAACCCTAACCCCTAACCCTAACCCCTAACCCAAACCCTAACCCTTAACCCTAACCCTACCCGTAACCCTGACCCTAACCAAACCCTAACCCTAACCCTAACCCCTAACCCTAACCCTAAACCCAAACCCAACCCTAACCCTAACCCTAACACCTAACCCTACCCCTACCCCTAACCCTAACCCCTAACCCTAACCCTAACCGCTAACACTAACCCCTAACCCTAACCCTAACCCTAACCCAAACCCCTAACCCTAACGCCAAACCCTAACCCTAACCCCTAACCCTAACCCTAACCCCAACCCTAACCCTAACCCCCTAACCCTAACCCTAACCCCTAACCCTAACCCTAACCCCTAACCCTAACCCTAACCCCTAACACCTGACACTAACCCTGACCCTGACCCTATCCCCTAACCCTAACCCTAACCCTAACTCTAACCCTGAACCCTAAACCTACCCGTAACCCTTAACACTAACCCTATCCGTGAACCTTAACCCTGACCCTAACCATTACCCGCACCCAAGCATTGAACCCTGACCCTAACCCTAATCCTTAATGCTAACCCTAACACTAAACCCTAACCCTAAGCCCAACACTTATCCCTAATAATATCCCTTAACCCTAACCCTAACCCTAATGTGACCCCCTAAACGTAACCCTAATTGTGACCAGTAAACCTAACCCTAACCTCTAACACTAACCATAGCACATAACTCTAACCCTAAAACTAACCCTAACCCTAAACCGAAACCTAAACCCTAACTCTTAACCTTAACCCTAAGCGTTAACTCTCACGCTAACCTTTAATCCTAACCCTAATCCTAATCTTCAACCCTAAACCTAACACTTAACCCTAACCCTGTACCAAACCCTAACCCCTCATCTTAACCCTAACCGTAAACCTCAACCCTAAACCAAAGTGTAACCGTTAAACCTAAGAGTAACCTTTAACCCTAACCCTAATCCCTAACCCTAAGCCCTCACCCTAACACTAAACTTCATCCTTAACCCTAACCATAATCCTAACCCTAAATCTAATTTTCAGACTTCTTGCTTTCTTAGAGTTTAGAAAGCCTGCAATCCTCCCATGCCATGCGTGAAAGGAGGCTCTACCACTGCGTCCTGCATGAAACCCACGGGCTCATATCCAGAGTATGATAGAGTGGGTTCCCGGGTACAATCCCAGCCCCCTAAACTCCCCCCGCTCGCCCAATGCAGACAGGGCCCGTGCGCTAAGCATAAACAATACCTTTACCAGATAACCCTAACCCTGAACATAACACCCAACCCTGTTCCTATTTCTCCCCTTAACACGTAAACCTCACCGTGAGCCTAACTTTAACCTCTTATCCTAACGTTAATGCATAACCCATTTCCTGAGAACAACCCCTATCCCATAATTCTAACCCTATCTCCTAGTCATCACTGTGACACCTAATCCCTAACCCTAATTCTAAACCGCTAACCCTAACCGTAACCCTACCTACAACCCTAACACTGACAGTAACCCTTACTTCTAACCCCAACGCTATGCCTAACAAAAACCCTAACCCTTCACCCTAAACCTTCACCCTAACCCCTAAGCCTTACCCTAACCCTTAACCCTAATCCTAATCCTAACCATTAAACCTAACCCTAGCTCTTTAAGCTAACCCTAAACCTTACCCTCAGGACTAGACCTAACCCTGACACTAACCTAACACCTAACACTAACCAGAACACCTAAGGCTAACCCTGAACCCTATCCCTATCCCTAGAAGTAAACTTTAACCCTAAACCTAAGCCCAACCCGTAACCCTAATCCTATCCTTTTACCCTAAAACTAACCCCTAAACCTAACCCCTATACCTCACCCTAACTCTAACCCCAATCCTAATTCTAACCATACCCCTTCATAAAACACTAACTCCTAACCGCTAACCCTAACACTAACCAAAAACCCTAATCACTAATCCCTAACCCTAACGCTTAACCTTTACCCTAACCGTTAACCCTCACCCTAAATCTTAACACTGACCCTAACCTGAACCTTTAACTCTAAGCCTAACCCTTAACCCTACAGTAAGGAAGACCCTTAATGCTAATGGGATCCCTTATACCTAACCCTAACACTACAGCTAAAAATAACCCTAACCTTTGATCCTTAAACCTAACCCGTAACACTTACTTTAACCCCAAACCCTAACCCTAACCCTAAGCATTAAACCTAACCCTATCTCTTAACCCTAACGCTAGCCCTTACCCTAACGCCTAGATCTAACCCTAAATCTAACCTACCGCCTAATTCTAGCCTTAAGCCCTAATGCTAACTCTAACCCTGAACCCTAAACCTACCCGTAACCCTTAACACTAACCCTATCCGTGAACATTAACCCTGACCCTAACCATTACCCGCACCCAAGCATTTAACCCTGACCCTAACCCTAATCCTTAATGCTAACCCTAACACTAAACCCTAACCCTAAGCCCAACACTTATCCCTAATCCTATCCCTTAACCCTAACCCTAAGCCTAACCCTAATGCTACCCCCTAAACGTAACCCTAACCGTGACCAGTAAACCTAAACCTAACCTCTAACACAAACCATAGCACATAACTCTAACCCTAAAACTATCCCTAACCTTAAGTCTAACTCTTAACCTTAACCCTAAGCGTTAACTCTCACGCTAATCTTTAATCCTAACCCTAATCCTAATCTTCAACCCTAAACCTAACACTTAACCCTAACCCTGTACCAAAGCCTAACCCCTCATCTTAACCCTAACCGTAAACCTCAACCCTAAACCAAAGTGTAACCGTTAAACCTAAGAGTAACCTTTAACCCTAACCCTAATCCCTAACCCTAAGCCCTCACCCTAACACTAAACTTCATCCTTAACCCTAACCATAATCATACCCCTAAATCTAATTCTCAGACTTCTTGCTTTCTTAGAGTTAGAAAGCCTGCAATCCTCCCATGCCATGCGTGAAAGGAGGCTCTACCACTGCGTCCTGCATGAAACCCATAGGCTGATACCGAGAGTATGATAGAGTGGGTTCCCGGGTACAATCCCAGCCCCCTAAACTCCCCCTGACCGCCCAATGCAGATAGGGCCCGTGCGCTAAGCATAAACAATACCTTTAACAGATAACCCTAACCCTCAACATAACACCCAACCCTGTTCCTATTTCACCCCTTAACACGTAAACCTCACCGTGCGCCTAACTTTAACCTCTTATCCTAACGTGAATGCATAACCCATTTCCTGAGAACAACCCCTATCCCATAATTCTAACCCTATCTGCTAGTCATCACTGTGACACCTAATCCCTAACCCTAATTCTAAACCGCTAACCCTAACCGTAACCCTACCTACAACCCTAACACTGACAGTAACCCTTACTTCTAACCCCAACGCTATGCCTAACAAAAACCCTAACCCTTGACCCTAACCCTTCACCCTAACCCCTAAGCCTTACCCTAACCCTTAACCCTAATCCTAATCCTAACCATTAAACCTAACCCTAGCTCTTAAAGCTAACCCTAAACCTTACCCTCACGACTAGGCCTAACCCTGACACTACCCTAACACCTAACCCTAACTAGAACCCCTAAAGCTAACCCTGAACCCTATCCCTAACCCTAGCAGTAAACTTTAACCCTAAACCTAAGCCCAACCCGTAACCCTAATCCTATCCTTTTACCCTAAAACTAACCCC
>NW_027182890.1:120000-125000 GCF_041146395.1 Eulemur rufifrons
CAAAGTGTAACCGTTAAACCTAAGAGTAATCTTTAACCCTAACCCTAATCCCTAACCCTAAGCCCTCACCCTAACACTAAACTTCATCCTTAACCCTAACATAAAATCCTAACCCTAAATCTAATTCTCAGACTTCTTGCTTTCTTAGAGTTTAGAAAGCCTGCAATCCTCCCATGCCATGCGTGAAAGGAGGCTCTACCACTGCGTCCTGCATGAAACCCAGGGGCCCATACCCAGAGTATGATAGAGTGGGTTCCCGGGTACAATCCCAGCCCCCTAAACTCCCCCCGCCCGCCTAATGCAGACAGGGCCCGTGCGCTAAGCATAAACAATACCTTTAACAGATAACCCTAACCCTGAACATAACACCCAACCCTGTTCCTATTTCTCCCCTTAACACGTAAACCTCACCGTGCGCCCAACTTTAACCTCTTATCTAACGTTAATGCATAACCCATTTCCTGAGAACAACCCCTATCCCATAATTCTAACCCTATCTCCTAGTCATCACTGTGACACCTAATCCCTAACCCTAATTCTAAACCGCTAACCCTAACCGTAACCCTACCTACAACCCTGACACTGACAGTAATCCTTACTTCTAACCCCAACGCTATGCCTAACAAAAACCTAACCCTTCACCCTAACCCCTAAGCCTTACCCTAACCCTTAACCCTAATCTTAATCCTAACCATTAAACCTAACCCTAGCTCTTAAAGCTAACCCTAAACCTTACCCTCACGACTAGACCTAACCCTGACACTAACCTAACACCTAACCCTAACCAGAACCCCTAAAGCTAACCCTGAACCCTATCGCTAAGCCTAGCAGTAAACTTTAACCCTAAACCTAAGCCCAACCCGTAACCCTAATCCTATCCTTTTACCCTAAAACTAACCCCTAAACCTAACCCCTACACCTCACCCTAACTCTAACCCCAATCCTAATTCTAACCATACCCCTTCATAAAACACTATCTCCTAACCGCGAACCCTAACACTAACCAAAAACCCTAATCACTAATCCCTAACCCTAACGCTTAACCTTTACCCTAACTGTTAACCCTCACCCTAAATCTTAACACTGACCCTAACCTTAACCTTTAACTCTAAGCCTAACCCTTAACCCTACAGGAAGGAAGACCCATAATGCTAATGGGATCCCTTATCCCTAACCCTAACACTACAGCTAAAAATAACCCTAACCTTGGATCCTTAAACCTAACCCCTAACACTTACTTTAACCAGAACCCTAACCCTAATCCTAAGCATTAAACCTAACCCTATCTCTTAACACTAACGCTAGCCCTTACCCTAACGCCTAGATCTAACCCTAAGTCTAACCTACCGCCTAATCCTAACCTTAAGCCCTAATGCTAACTCTAACCCTGAACCCTAAACCTACCCGTAACCCTTAACACTAACCCTATCCGTGAACCTTAACCCTGACCCTAACCATTACCCGCACCCAAGCATTTAACCCTGACCCTAACCCTAATCCTTAATGCTAACCCTAACACTAAACCCTAACCCTAAGCCCAACACTTAACCCTAATCCTATACCCTAACCCTAAACCTAAGCCTAACCTTAATGCTACCCCCTAAACGTAACCCTAACCGTGACCAGTAAACTTAACCCTAACCTCTAACACAAACCATAGCACATAACTCTAACCCTAAAACTAACCCTAACCCTAACCCTAACCCGTAACTCTTAACCTTAACCCTAAGCGTTAACTCTCACGCTAACCTTTAATCCTAACCCTAATCCTAATCTTCAACCCTAAACCTAACACTTAACCCTAACCCTGTACCAAACCCTAACCCCTCATCTTAACCCTAACCGTAAACCTCAACCCTAAACCAAAGTGTAACCGTTAAACCTAAGAGTAACCTTTAACCCTAACCCTAAGCCCTAACCCTAAGCCCTCACCCTAACTCTAAACTTCATCCTTAACCCTAACCATAATCCTAAGCCTAAATCTAATTCTCAGACTTCTTGCTTTCTTAGAGTTTAGAAAGCCTGCAATCCTCCCATGCCATGCGTGAAAGGAGGCTCTTCCACTGTGTCCTCCATGAAACACACGGGCCCATACCCAGAGTATGATAGAGTGGGTTCCCGGGTACAATCCCAGCCCCCTAAAATCCCCCCGCCCGCCTAATGAAGACAGGGCCCGTGCGCTAAGCATAAACAATACCTTTAACAGAAAACCCTAAGCCTGAACATAACTCCCAACCCTGTTCCTATTTCTCCCCTTAACACGTAAACCTCACCGTGCGCCTAACTTTAACCTCTTATCCTAACGTTAATGCATAACCCATTTACTGAGAACAACCCCTATCCCATAATTCTAACCCTATCTCCTAGTCATCACTGTGACACCTAATCCCTAAACCTAAATCTAAACCGCTAACCCTAACCGTAACCCTACCTACAACCCTAACACTGACAGTAACCCTTTCTTCTAACCCCAACGCTATGCCTAACAAAAACCCTAACCCTTGACCCTAACCCTTCACCCTAACCCCTAAGCCTTACCCTAACCCTTAACCCTAATCCTAATCCTAACCATTAAACCTAACCCTAGCTCTTAAAGCTAACCCTAAACCTTACCCTCACGACTAGACCTAACCCTGACACTAACCTAACACCTAACCCTAACCAGAACCCCTAAAGCTAACCCTGAACCCTATCCCTAACCCTAGCAGTAAACTTTAACCCTAAACCTAAGCCCAACCCGTAACCCTAATCCTATCCTTTTACCCTAAAACTAACCCCTAAACCTAACCCCTATACCTCACCCTAACTCTAACCCCAATCCTAATTCCAACCATACCCCTTCATAAAACACTAACTCCTAACCGCTAACCCTAACACTAACCAAAAACCCTAATCACTAATCCCTAACCCTAACGCTTAACCTTTACCCTAACCGTTAACCCTCACCGTAAATGTTAACACTGATCCTAACCTTAACCTTTAACTCTAAGCCTAACCCTTAACCCTACAGTAAGGAAGACCCTTAATGCTAATGGGATCCCTTATCCCTAACCCTAACACTACAGCTAAAAATAACCCTAAGCTTTGATCCTTAAACCTAACCCCTAACACTTACTTTAACCCCAAACCCTAACCCTAATCCTAAGCATTAAACCTAAACCTATCTCCTAACCCTAACGCTAGCCCTTACCCTAACGCCTAGAGCTAACCCTAAATCTAACCTACCGCCTAATCCTAACCTTAAGCCCTAATGCTAACTCTAACCCTGAACCCTAAACCTACCCGTAACCCTTAACACTAACCCTATCCGTGAACCTTAACCCTGACCCTAACCATTACCCGCACCCAAGCATTTATCCCTGACCGTAACCCTAATAATTAATGATAACCCTAACAATAAACCCTAACCCTAAGCCCAACACTTAACCCTAATCCTATCCCTTAACCCTAACCCTAACCCTAACCCTAATGCTAACCCCTAAACGTAAACCTAACTGTGACCAGTAAACCTAACCCTAACCTCAAACACAAACCATAGCACATAACTCTAACCCTAAAACTAACCCTAACCCTAACCCTAACCCTAAACCCTAACTCTTAACCTTAACCCTAAGCGTTAACTCTCACGCTAACCTTTAATCCTAACCCTAATCCTAATCTTCAACCCTAAATCTAACACTTAACCCTAACCCTGTACCAAACCCTAACCCCTCATCTTAACCCTAACCGTAAACCTCAACCCTAAACCAAAGTGTAACCGTTAAACCTAAGAGTAACCTTTAACCCTAACCCTAAGCCCTAACCCTAAGCCCTCACCCTAACACTAAACTTCATCCTTAACCCTAACCATAATCCTACCTCTAAATCTAATTCTCAGACTTCTTGCTTTCTTAGAGTTTAGAAAGCCTGCAATCCTCCCTTGCCATGCGTGAAAGGAGGCTCTACCACTGTGTCCTGCATGAAACCCATGGGCCCATACCCAGAGTATGATAGAGTGGGTTCCCGGGTACAATCCCAGCCCCCTAAACTCCCCCCGCCCGCCTAATGCAGACAGGGCCCGTGCGCTAAGCATAAACAATACCTTTAACAGATAACCCTAACCCTGAACATAACACCCAACCCTGTTCCTATTTCTCCCCTTAACACGTAAACCTCACCGTGCGCCTAACTTTAACCTCTTATCCTAACGTTAATGCATAACCCATTTCCTGAGAACAACCCCATCCCATAATTCTAACCCTATCTCCTAGTCATCACTGTGACACCTAATCCCTAACCCTAATTCTAAACCACTAACCCTAACCGTAACCCTACCTACAACCCTAACACTGACAGTAACCCTCACTTCTAACCCCAACGCTATGCCTAACAAAAACCCTAACCCTTGACCCTAACCCTTCACCCTAACCCCGAAGCCTTACCCTAACCCTTAACCCTAATCCTAATCCTAACCATTAAACCTAACCCTAGCTCTTAAAGCTAACCCTAAACCTTACCCTCACGACTAGACCTAACCCTGACACTAACCTAACACCTAACCCTAACCAGAACGCCTAAAGCTAACCCTGAACCCTATCCCTAACCCTAGCAGTAAACTTTAACCCTAAACCTAAGCCCAACCCGTAACCCTAATCCTATCCTTTTACCCTAAAACTAACCCCTATAACTAACCCCTGTACCTCACCCTAACTCTAACCCCAATCCTAATTCTAACCATACCCCTTCATAAAACACTAACTCCTAACCGCTAACCCTAACACTAACCAAAATCCCTAATCATTAATCCCTAACCCTAACGCTTAACCTTTACCCTAACCGTTAACCATCACCGTAAATGTTAACACTGACCCTAACCTGAACCTTTAACTGTAAGCCTAACCCTTAACCCTACAGTAAGGAAGACCCTTAATGCTAATGGGATTCCTTATCCCTAACCCTAACACTACAGCTAAAAATAACCCTAACCTTTGATCCTTAAACCTAACCCCTAACACTTACTT
>NW_027182890.1:135000-137500 GCF_041146395.1 Eulemur rufifrons
TCCTATCCTTTTACCCTAAAACTAACCCCTAAACCTAACCCCTATACCTCACCCTAACTCTAACCCCAATCCTAATTCCAACCATACCCCTTCATAAAACACTAACTCCTAACCGCTAACCCTAACACTAACCAAAAACCCTAATCACTAATCCCTAACCCTAACGCTTAACCTTTACCCTAACCGTTAACCCTCACCGTAAATGTTAACACTGACCCTAACCTGAAACTTTAACTCTAAGCCTAACCCTTAACCCTACAGTAAGGAAGACCCTTAATGCTAATGGGATCCCTTATCCCTAACCCTAACACTACAGCTAAAAATAACCCTAAGCTTTGATCCTTAAACCTAACCCCTAACACTTACTTTAACCCCAAACCCTAACCCTAATCCTAAGCATTAAACCTAACCCTATCTCTTAACCCTAACGCTAGCCCTTACACTAACGCCTAGATCTAACCCTAAATCTAACCTACCGCCTAATCCTAACCTTAAGCCCTAATGCTAACTCTAACCCTGAACCCTAAACCTACCCGTAACCCTTAACACTAACCCTATCCGTGAACCTTAACCCTGACCCTAACCATTACCCGCACCCAAGCATTTATCCCTGACCCTAACCCTAATACTTAATGATAACCCTAACAATAAACCCTAACCCTAAGCCCAACACTTAACCGTAATCCTATCCCTTAACCCTAACCCTAACCCTAACCCTAATGCTAACCCCTAAACGTAACCCTAACTGTGACCAGTAAACCTAACCCTAACCTCAAACACAAACCATAGCACATAACTCTAACCCTAAAACTAACCCTAACCCTAACCCTAACCATAAACCCTAACTCTTAACCTTAACCCTAAGCGTTAACTCTCACGCTAACCTTTAATCCTAACCCTAATCCTAATCTTCAACCCTAAACCTAACACTTAACCCTAACCCTGTACCAAACCCTAACCCCTCATCTTAACCCTAACCGTAAACCTCAACCCTAAACCAAAGTGTAACCGTTAAACCTAAGAGTAACCTTTAACCCTAACCCTAAGCCCTAACCCTAAGCCCTCACCCTAACACTAAACTTCATCCTTAACCCTAACCATAATCCTACCTCTAAATCTAATTCTCAAACTTCTTGCTTTCTTAGAGTTTAGAAAGCCTGCAATCCTCCCTTGCCATGCGTGAAAGGAGGCTCTACCACTGTGTCCTGCATGAAACCCACGGGCCCATACCCAGAGTATGATAGAGTGGGTTCCCGGGTACAATCCCAGCCCCCTAAACTCCCCCCGCCCGCCTAATGCAGACAGGGCCCGTGCGCTAAGCATAAACAATACCTTTAACAGATAACCCTAACCCTGAACATAACACCCAACCCTGTTCCTATTTCTCCCCTTAACACGTAAACCTCACCGTGCGCCTAACTTTAACCTCTTATCCTAACGTTAATGCATAACCCATTTCCTGAGAACAACCCCATCCCATAATTCTAACCCTATCTCCTAGTCATCACTGTGACACCTAATCCCTAACCCTAATTCTAAACCGCTAACCCTAACCGTAACCCTACCTACAACCCTAACACTGACAGTAACCCTTACTTCTAACCCCAACGCTATGCCTAACAAAAACCCTAACCCTTGACCCTAACCCTTCACCCTAACCCCGAAGCCTTACCCTAACCCTTAACCCTAATCCTAATCCTAACCATTAAACCTAACCCTAGCTCTTAAAGCTAACCCTAAACCTTACCCTCACGACTAGACCTAACCCTGACACTAACCTAACACCTAACCCTAACCAGAACCCCTAAAGCTAACCCTGAACCCTATCCCTAACCCTAGCAGTAAACTTTAACCCTAAACCTAAGCCCAACCCATAACCCTAATCCTATCCTTTTACACTAAAACTAACCCCTATAACTAACCCCTGTACCTCACCCTAACTCTAACCCCAATCCTAATTCTAACCATACACCTTCATAAAACACTAACTCCTAACCGCTAACCCTAACACTAACCAAAAACCCTAATCATTAATCCCTAACCCTAACGCTTAACCTTTACCCTAACCGTTAACCCTCACCCTCAATCTTAACACTGACCCTAACCTGAACCTTTAACTCTAAGCCTAACCCTTAACCCTACAGTAAGGAAGACCCTTAATGCTAATGGGATCCGTTATCCCTAACCCTAACACTACAGCTAAAAATAACCCTAAACTTTGATCCTTAAACCTAACCCCTAACACTTACTTTAACCAGAACCCTAACCCTAATCCTAAGCATTAAACCTAACCCTATCTCTTAACACTAACGCTAGCCCTTACCCTAACGCCTAGATCTAACCCTAAGTCTAACCTACCGCCTAATCCTACCTTAAGCCCTAATGCTAACCCTAACCCTGAACCCTAAACCTACCCGTAACCCTTAACACTAACCCTATCCGTGAACCTTCACCCTGACCCTAACCATTACCCGCACCCAAGCATTTAACCCTGACCCTA
>NW_027182890.1:150000-152500 GCF_041146395.1 Eulemur rufifrons
AACCTGACCCTAACCCTAATCCTTAATGCTAACCGTAACACTAAACCCTAACGCTAAGCCCAACACTTATCCCTAATCCTATCCCTTAACCTTAACCCTAACCCTAATGCTACCCCCTAAACGTAACCCTAACCGTGACCAGTAAACCTAACCCTAACCTCTAACACAAACCATAGCACATAACTCTAACCCTAAAACTAACCCTAACCCTAACCCTAAACCCTAACTCTTAACCTTAACCCTAAGTGTTAACTCTCACGCTAACCTTTAATCCTAACCCTAATCCTAATCTTCAACCCTAACCCTAACACTTAACCCTAACCCTGTACCAAACCCTAACCCCTCATCTTAACCCTAACCGTAAACCTCAACCCTAAACCAAAGTGTAACCGTTAAACCTAAGAGTAACCTTTAACCCTAACCCTAAGCCCTAACCCTAAGCCCTCACCCTAACACTAAACTTCATCCTTAACCCTAACCATAATCCTACCTCTAAATCTAATTCTCACACTTCTTGCTTTCTTAGAGTTTAGAAAGCCTGCAATCCTCCCTTGCCATGCGTGAAAGGAGGCTCTACCACTGTGTCCTGCATGAAACCCACGGGCCCATACCCAGAGTATGATAGAGTGGGTTCCCGGGTACAATCCCAGCCCCCTAAACTCCCCCCGCCCGCCTAATGCAGACAGGGCCCATGCGCTAAGCATAAACAATACCTTTAACAGATAACCCTAACCCTGAACATAACACCCAACCCTGTTCCTATTTCTCCCCTTAACACGTAAACCTCACCGTGCGCCTAACTTTAACCTCTTATCCTAACGTTAATGCATAAGCCATTTCCTGAGAACAACCCCTATCCCATAATTCTAACCCTATCTCCTAGTCATCACTGTGACACCTAATCCCTAACCCTAATTCTAAACCGCTAACCCTAACCGTAACCCTACCTACAACCCTAACACTGACAGTAACCCTTACTTCTAACCCCAACGCTATGCCTAACAAAAACCCTAACCCTTGACCCTAACCCTTCACCCTAACCCCTAAGCCTTACCCTAACCCTTAACCCTAATCCTAATCCTAACCATTAAACCTAACCCTAGCTCTTAAAGCTAACCCTAAACCTTACCCTCACGACTAGACCTAACCCTGACACTAACCTAACACCTAACCCTAACCAGAACCCCTAAAGGTAACCCTGAACCCTATCCCTAACCCTAGCAGTAAACTTTAACCCTAAACCTAAGCCCAACCCGTAACCCTAATCCTATCCTTTTACACTAAAACTAACCCCTATAACTAACCCCTGTACCTCACCCTAACTCTAACCCCAATCCTAATTCTAACCATACCCCTTCATAAAACACTAACTCCTAACCGCTAACCCTAACACTAACCAAAAACCCTAATCATTAATCCCTAACCCTAACGCTTAACCTTTACCCGAACCGTTAACCCTCACCCTCAATCTTTACACTGACCCTAACCTGAACCTTTAACTCTAAGCCTAACCCTTAACCCTACAGTAAGGAAGACCCTTAATGCTAATGGGATCCCTTATCCCTAACCCTAACCCTACAGCTAAAAATAACCCTAACCTTTCATCCTTAAACCTAACCCCTAACACTTACTTTAACCCCAAACCCTAACCCTAATCCTAAGCATTAAACCTAATCCTATCTCTTATCCCTAACGCTAACCCTTACCCTAACGCCTAGATCTAACCCTAAATATAACCTACCGCCTAATCCTAACCTTAAGCCCTAATGGTAACTCTAACCCTGAAACCTAAAACTACCCATAACCCTTAACACTAACCCTATCCGTGAACCTTAACCCTGACCCTAACTATTACCCGCACCCAAGCATTTAACCCTGACCCTAACCCTAATCCTTAATGATAACCCTAACACTAAACCCTCACACTAAGACCAACACTTAACCCTAAACCTATCCCTTAACCCTAACCCTAAAATAACCCTAACCCTAACACTAACCCCTAACCCTAACCCTAACCCCTAAACCTAACCTTAACCCCTAACCCTAACCATAACCTAACACTAACCCAACCCAAACCCTAACCCTAACCGTAAACCCTAACCCTAACGCTTACCCTTACCCTAACCCTTACCCTTACCCTTACCCTAACCCTAACCACTAACCCTAACCCTAACCCCTAACCCCTAACCCTAACCCTAAACACTAACCCTAACCCTAATCCCTAACCCTAACCCTAACCCCTAACCCTAACCCTAACCCCTAACCCTAACCCTAACCCCTAACCCTAACCCCTGACCCTGACCCTGACCCCTGACCCTGAACCTGACCCTAACCCTAGCCCTAGCCTTAGCCCTAACCCTAACCCCTAACCCTAACCCTAACCCCTAACACTAAACCTAACCCCTAGCCCTAGCCCTATCCCTAGCCCTAACCCCTAACCATAACCCTAACCCTAACCCAACCCTAACCCTAACCCCTAACCCTAACCCCTAACCCTATC
>NW_027182890.1:185000-187500 GCF_041146395.1 Eulemur rufifrons
TCTAACCCCAATCCTAATTCTAACCATACCCCTTCATAAAACACTAACTCCTAACCGCTAACCCTAACACTAACCAAAAACCCTAATCACTAATCCCTAACCCTAACGCTTAACCTTTACCCTAACCGTTAACCCTCACCCTAAATCTTAACACTGACCCTAACCTTAACCTTTAACTCTAAGCCTAACCCTTAACCCTACAGTAAGGAAGACCCTTAATGCTAATGGGATCCCTTATCCCTAACCCTAACACTACAGCTAAAAATAACCCTAAGCTTTGATCCTTAAACCTAACCCCTAACACTTACTTTAACCCCAAACCCTAACCCTAATCCTAAGCATTAAACCTAACCCTATCTCTTAACCCTAACGCTAGCCCTTACACTAACGCCTAGATCTAACCCTAAATCTAACCTACCGCCTAATCCTAACCTTAAGCCCTAATGCTAACTCTAACCCTGAACCCTAAACCTACCCGTAACCCTTAACACTAACCCTATCCGTCAACCTTAACCCTGGCCCTAACCATTACCCGCACCCAAGCATTTAACCCTGACCCTACCCCTAATCCTTAATGATAACACTAACACTAAACCCTAACCCTAAGCCCAACACTTATCCCTAATCCTATCCCTTAACCCTAACCCTAATGATAACCCCTAAACGTAACCCTAACCGTGACCAGTAAACCTATCCCTAACCTGTAACTCAAACCATAGCACTAAACTAACTAAAACTATCCCTATCCCTAAACCTAACCCTAAACCCTAACTCTTAACCTTAACCCTAAACGTTAACTCTCATGCTAACCTTTAATCCTAACCCTAATCCTAATCTTCAACACTAAACCTAACACTTAACCCTAACCCTGTACCAAAACCTAACCCCTCATCTTAACCCTAATCGTAAACCTCAACCCTAAACCAAAGTGTAACCGTTAAACCTAAGAGTAACCTTTAACCCTAACCCTAATCCCTAACCCTAAGCCCTCACCCTAACACTAAACTTCATCCTTAACCCTAACCATAATCCAACCCTAAATCTCATTCTCACACTTCTTCCTTTCTTAGAGTTTAGAAAGCCTGCCATCCTCCTATGCCATGGGTGAAAGGAGGCTCTACCACTGTGTCCTGCATGAAACCCACGGGCCCATACCCAGAGTATGATAGAGTGGGTTCCCGGGTACAATCCCAGCCCCCTAAACTCCCCCCGCCCGCCTAATGCAGACAGGGCCCGTGCGCTAAGCATAAACAATACCTTTAACAGATAACCCTAACCCTGAACATAACACCCAACCCTGTTCCTATTTCTCCCCTTAACACGAAAACCTCCCCGTGCGCCTAACTTTAACCTCTTATCCTAACGTTAATGAATAACCCATTTCCTGAGAACAACCGCTCTCCCATAATTCTAACCCTATCTCCTAGTCATCACTGTGACACCTAATCCCTAACCCTAATTCTAAACCGCTAACCCTAACCGTAACCCTACATACAACCCTAACACTGACAGTAACCCTTACTTCTAACCCCAACGCTATGCCTAACAAAAACCCTAACCCTTGACCCTAACCCTTCACCCTAACCCCTAAGGCTTAACCTAACCCTTAAGCCTAATCCTAATCCTAACCATTAAACCTAACCCTGGCTCTTAAAGCTAACCCTAAACCTTACCCTCACGACTAGACCTAACCCTGACACTAAGCTAACACCTAACCCTAACCAGAACCCCTAAAGCTAACCCTGAACCCTATCCCTAACCCTAGCAGTAAACCTTAACCCTAAACCTAAGCCCAACCCGTAACCCTAATCCTATCCTTTTACCCTAAAACTAACCCATGAACCTAACCTCTATAACTCACCCTAACTCTAACCCCAATCCTAATTCTAACCATACCCCTTCATAAAACACTAACTCCTAACCGCTAACCCTAACACTAACCAAAAACCCTAATCACTAATCCCTAACCCTAACGCTTAACCTTTACCCTAACCATTAACCCTCACCCTAAATCTTAACACTGACCCTAACCTGAACCTTTAACTCTAAGCCTAACCCTTAACCCTACAGTAAGGAAGACCCTTAATGCTAATGGGATCCCTTATGCCTAACCCTAACACTACAGCTAAAAATAACCCTAACCTTTGATCCTTAAACCTAACCCCTAACACTTACTTGAACCCCAAACCCTAACCCTAATCCTAAGCATTAAACCTATCCCTATCTCTTAACCCTAACGCTAGCCCTTACCCTAACGCCTAGATCTAACCCTAAATCTAACCTACCGCCTAATCCTAACCTTAAGCCCTAATGCTAACTCTAACCCTGAACCCTAAACCTACCCATAACCCTTAACACTAACCCTATCCGTGAACCTTAACCCTGACCCTAACCATTACCCGCACCCAAGCATTTATCCCTGACCCTAACCCTAATACTTAATGATAACCCTAACACTAAACCCTAACCCTAAGCCCAACACTTAACCCTAATCCTATCC